>NW_024508988.1:842197-930907 GCF_017590135.1 Pyrgilauda ruficollis | reverse complement strand
TTTTATCAGAAGTTCTTTCATATAAGTTGGAAAACAGCTGTACTACTCTGGGGGGAAAGAAACCCTGATAGATGTTTGAATAAAGACGAGTGGGAAGTACAAAGGTCAGGTCTCGATGTGACCCAGACAGTCAATTGCACTGACCCAATATTTTGGTTCGGCTGGTCACAGATTTGGGTAGATGGAGCACAAAGAGGGTGGGTGCCACTCGATTCCGTGTCCCTGCAGGTCCCACGGCCCCCCTCGCCTGTCCCCCGTGAGAGGCTGTCCGGGCCTCAGGAGCTCCCTCCCGCCCCGCAGACGGCGGCCGGAGCGGCGGCTCGCAAGGGGTTAAACTTGTGAGCACCGACACGTTGAGGGGGAGTAGCCAAGACCGAGCAGCAAAAACATCACAGCGCATTCCTGGGTAGTCGTCAGCTGCCAGCATCTGATTAAAACCATATCGCTCGCTGTGAGTGGCTAACTAATCTGAAGGCGAGAGCGCAACCGAATATTTAACCGGGGCCCCGGTCCCAGCCAGGCTACCGGCTGCGGTCATCGGATCATGCACGGAGCGGCACGGATCTAGCCTGTAAGGAGCTTTGCGCGCTGGGCTCGGCTCCCGCACAGCCGGGGAGGGGTGGTGCGGGCGTGAAGGAGCTGTCACCGCGGCAAGCAGCTTTTTTTGTCACCGCGACAGTCGGTGCCGGCGGCGGGGCGTGGGGTGGGCGCTGGCACGGAGGGGGCGCCAGTGCCCGGCCGGGCCGGGGTCGGCTCCGCGCCGCTGCCGCATTCCCGGGGAGAGGAGCCGGGGGGGGAGAGGAGAGGAGAGGAGCCGGGGGGGAGAGGAGAGGCGAGGAGAGGACAGGAGCCGGGGGGAGACGAGAGGAGAGGAGCTGGGGGGAGAGGGAGGACAGGAGAGGAGAGGAGCTGGGAGGAGAGGAGAGGAGCCGCGGGGGCCGCGCTGCGCCGGGAGGGGAGCGGGGGTGGCCCCGTCCCGCGGGGCTCCCGGTGCTGCCGGGCCGGGCTGCGGGGAGCGTGTCCCGGCTGAGGTGCGGTAGAAGCCGCCCGCATCCTGCTCCTGGCTCCGGCGGGGCGGGCGATGCTGGGGGACACATGAGAGTAAAGCAATATGAACGCGAGTTTTCGGGTTTGTGTGTGGGGAGGATGGGGTTGAAATCATTAAACAGATTAACTATATAAACTCTTAGTTTCCTGGTTTCTATAACTAATTATAATAAATAACTAATATGAAAGGATCTCTCTAATAGCAGAGATAATGAGAGCACAGGTTAGGATGCTGTGAAGCAGGAGGAGGGGTTTGTTCTCTTTTCAGATGGAGTGTCCTTGCTGTTTTTGATGGAGCACTCCTCTGTCTGCCAGTGAATTTCTGCATGCTGCTTCAGTCTGGGGTAAACTGGGATAGCTGTAGATGTTGACAATTTTCTGGAATTAGTCTTCTACTGTGGCAGGGAAATTGGCTTCTCAGGTGATGCTATATAAAGTCTAATGTCTATTATATGGTGACACTTGGTGATGCTAATGCAGTGAGCCATAAGAGAAATGCAGCTGTTGCTGTAGACAGATCTCCTCAGGTGGACTTCTCTGTGAAAAGTCTCAAAAATGTTGAGACTGGTTACTCAAATGCTTTCTACAAATTCACTGGAAAGGCTGATGATTTTATTATTTTGAGAGTTGGAAATTTTTAAACCTTCTCCTAATTAAGCTAGTTTGCCTTAAAAGGGAACACTTTTTTCTTCAGAAGTTTTTGTAACTTTCATAAACAAGGCTGCCCAAAAGTAACCAAATCTGAGAGCATGGAGGCACACATGGTATGCTAAAGAATGGCTATAGGTATGCTCTAGGAAGGCAACATCTCTGTAAATAGACAAAAGTAAAGGTGCAGATTCAATTAGAGAAAATTCATTTTGACCGTGTATGTTCTAGTTTGCTGTGAAGACTTGACAGGCAACGTTAAACTGAAAGGATGACATTGCCTGATAGTGATCTCCTAGGCAATTGTAATGATGCAGTCTTTGTGTCAGTTTCCATTAGGACCTTCCTGGAGGGAGGTGAGGCTGGAGACATGAATTGTAATCCAAAGAAAATCTTTCCAGTTGAACACTCTCTTAGGGGGGTCACCCACCACATCTGTTCAAAGAATCACTGGAGTTGCATCCAGCACAATGTTTCTTGAGGCACAATCACCTTTTCAAAATTCCCTGGATGGTGTGAGGATGTGGTCACGTCTGAAGCAGAAATTTTTATTAATAGTAGGTTTGTTTTGGAAGAAGGACAACCAAATGGTAGCAAAAGTAAAGAGGATGAGAGTGCTAAATCAGTGTCAGGTGAGTCATCAGAACAGAGGCTTAACTAGCAAACACCATGATTTGGTGCATAGGAAAGCTCATAGATCTACTGTAGATGTACTTCTTCTTGCTCAAGACCCCTATTTCTCAAGCAGATATGAGAAGAAACACTCTAAGCAGGTGATTATAATGTATAGAAAGATTTTTGTCTCTGTGGCAAAGCAAATAAATGCACTTAAATGTCAAGGAAGGGTGAAGCCAGTGTGGATGCTCAAAAATCAAAGTAGAAAAGCCATAGCTTGAGATATGATGTAAAAGTGCACCAACATGCTATAGTTGTTGGGTATTGTTGTCAAACCTGCTGATTTTTCTCTCTTATTGATGCGCTCCTTTCCTAGTAAACCTCACACTTTTAGAAAATTTGTGTGACCAGCTGGGTTAACCCTGGGAATGCTTGTGGAATTTATTCAGCAAGGACAGCAATATGTGACCACTATAGAAGCATGAATTTGCCTGTACAAAGCAATAAATTCCACATCTAGACAAAGCCAGCTTGACCTGGAAACAGAGCCGATGCAAATTCTGCTGGCTGGCTAGATTTTCTCAAAATAAGTATTGAAGCAGCATGAAGGTAACTTGTAACATGTAAGGATTTTGGAGAAAATCTTCAGATCTTGCATGCAGACAAATGGATTGTTAGTAGAATCAAGATGATACCACTGGGATTAGGGATTGCCAAGAGGTCTTAATGAGCTTATTCTGTGAAACAAAAACAGGGACAGGCCACTACTCACTACCCCAACATGGACTCCACAGAAGTACAATTTGAGGTTGTGTTAGAGAAGTCAAATTGAATAAATTGTCTGAGGATTGTAACTGTGAAGAAAAACTGGCATTAGAAACCTGATTCTGAGGCTGTGCTTGGGTTCAAGGGTCTCAGGTCATAAAGAAGCTGGATGAAGAACAGTGGCAGGCCTAGTCAATAGACAAAAGGTAGCAGTTTCAACAGGATTATCTTGTTTATACAAGCTGAGCAGCTGAGTGCTGAACAAAGCATCTTCTCCCATCCAGGTCTTCTCAGCCCTG
Organism: Pyrgilauda ruficollis; assembly: GCF_017590135.1. Classification (NCBI taxonomy): domain Eukaryota; kingdom Metazoa; phylum Chordata; class Aves; order Passeriformes; family Passeridae; genus Pyrgilauda; species Pyrgilauda ruficollis. The sequence continues at coordinate 927,533 of NW_024508988.1, read as the reverse complement.
GCTGATGAAGACATAGACCATTCTAGTCTCTCCTCATCTGAAAGACTATGCCTTCCATATGCTCTGGAGTGCTTGAGGATGAAGTGTCTCAGCTGAAATGCCCTGTAGATCTTTGCCCCTAGTTATCTGTGTGATTTTTAAAATTAATTTTAAAAGTTTTTAATATAGCTTCATAACTGGTGCATGTCCCCTTAAATCTAAAAGCTCAGACATTACAGGGCCAGTTAAGGACAAATTATTGGCCTTGGAGCTGAATTTCCTGCTGTCCTCTCAGTTCATGTTACATCCTTAAGCAATAAGATGAGGATTATATCTTCAGCAGAAAAAGTAGGTCTAAGAGACAGGATGATGGACCTTCACCTTGACAGTCAGGAGACTTCATCACAATGTCAGCTAGGAAGCTGTGCCTCTAGCAAAGTCTATTCAAATCCTAATGCTGATGTGCCACACACCTAATAACTTTAGCCCCATGGCTAAAATGCCTAGGGATGAAACTTTCCTCTTAGGAGAGGGAAAAAGAAGATGGGAGTACCAAGGATGCTGCTTTAATATTACAACCTGTTTTTCTACATTGCAGATCTCTTCTGTGCCCTGTCAGAATGCAGTCATTTGTGCTTTGAGGCAAGGGACAAAGGTCACTGTGTAAGGACTAGTTTTCTAGTAGCTTGAATCACAGATCTGTCTGCAAACAATGGCTACCCTGGTTGATGGAAGGTAAACTCTAGATCTGACACTTCTGTTTGTGTGCTTCTGAGGGATGGGGGCATCCCTATAATATGCTGTCAAGACTATCACAGAGATGGAAAATTAGAGAGACCCTGGTCAAGATTGCTTTATAGTCTGGATTTACAAATTGTAGTGCAAACTTCCTTCAATATGTGTAATTATAATTACTGGTAGGGAAGCTTACTGTAGTATAGTCATCTATGAAACTCTTAACTGCTCAGTAGGATACCTACTGTAAGAACTCTAGTGGAACTGTAGTGGAACTCTAAAATTCCTGGATAATGCGTTCTTATCTCTGGTACAGATCTTTCTGTATCACCTTTTTAGATCTGAGCCTTGTGTAGCTATTCATTGCCTTTCTTGCTGCATATACAAGGGAGAGCTGGGGGTCTTGGTAATATCTAATCTTGAAGGCAAGTGTAACCCTTATATTAAGCAATATGCTTCATAATACTTAACAATACTGGAACTGCTGTAGAAGAGCCTACAACAAGTAGGCTCTGCAAGCAAAATTTTCATCAGTCTTCTCAGAAAACATAATGAACATAATTTGCATCTCTGACAAGAGGCAGTGTGGAGTGACTCCTGTGGCAGTAACTGCTACAACAATTTGTGTATTGAGAGGCTCAGTATCTGGGGGGTAGGTGGAGTACTCTTCAGTTACTGCTGAGATGAATGTTTAATGATAGGCTTTTGGCTGCTCATGGGATAACCGGGCTGGGTAAGCCAACTGCAGTACTCAACAATGTGACCCAGGATTACAAGGGTTTAGGCTGTGTGAATGCAAGAATAGTACAGGAAAATCCTATTTATCATACAGATAAATTTGTGATCCAGTAGAGAAAACACTTAAGAGTAAGCTATGCAAAACATATGCAATTTCTCTCAGTACAGCTTGCATATACCCAAACTGCAAAGAAGGATAACTGTGCCAGCAGCAGACAGTTAACTGTATGCAGCTGACATAACCTATGATAACAGCTTCAATATGTGTCAAGTTCCTGCTCTGAGAAGGAGGGGTGAAAAGCATGGTTGTTGGCAAGAGTCCTTCACTAAACTAGCAAGCAAGAAGATCAGAAAGAGGTCTTCTAGGCAGGAGGGCTTTAGGAGTACAGTTGGAAATTAAGTGTTTGATTTGTTGTTCGGTTCAAACTCAGTGGCATCTGAGTAAACACTAGCTACCTTGATTAACAACTGCTTTGCTTCCATGTTGTGTGGTATACCCAGTGAGTCTCAACAAGGAATATTGGTAAAAGGTTGAGCTGTAGGCACTGCAGCCATATTGCTTGAGATTCCTCATCCCATGGGCAGGGGATGCTTTCCTTAGCAATAACTACAGCAGACAGCTGAGCTCTGGCTCAGGTGCCACTAATTTGTGAGGCTTCAGAACTGGAGAGAGGTATAGAGGAGTACTCCCTTGGCAGGTTGCAAGCCTTTCTTGAAGGCTGATAGGAAGAAAATTCTTGTGGATAATTTAAATATATAATCTAATTAGTCTCTGTTTCCAAAGTAATAGCTCTCTATCAAGAAAGGTATCCCAGTATGCCCTTTCAATTTTTTTCCAAGGGGAGAGTTTGGAGTTCAGGTGTTGGTACTGGTGGTACTAAAAATGAAGGATTTCTTAATTCAGTAAATTAATGATTAGGTCACCATATCTAATGAACAGAGATTAGAAAGGCTGCTCTCAAGCCTGCTATCAGCATGCTCTCTTATTCCTGGAAAAACTCATAATTTAAGGTGGACTAGCTAGATATCTGGGCACTACCTTTGGATACTGAAGTTCCTGGCTGAAAAATAGTTCTATCAAACACTATGACAGTGCTACTTTCCTTCATCTTGTGATTAAGTCTTCAGGGAACCAGATAGCATGAGCTCATTAAATGCTTTTCTCTCATGAATTGGTATTGTTCCATGTCTTCATCAGGTTTATTTATTATTATTTAAACTGGTCATTAAACTAGGGTCTTGAGCCCCTTGCTTTAATTTTCCTGCAGAAGATATACTTCTTTCAATGACAAGTGGAAGAAAAATCCAAAGTAGGGCCACTGCTGTAGCTGGGTTGACAAGTAACTAATTATCTGTTCAGAAATCATGTGCTTGAAAGCATAGTAGAATGATAAAAAAGTACCAATCCAATTGCACCACTTGAACAGTGTGACCTGTTCAGTCTCAGCTGATAACTTAGTGATATTCTCTTGGCTGTGATTCAACTGAGTATGAAACACTTTCAGGAACTTGAATTTCTATGTTCTTGCAAAAAGCCAAGAGGTTCAGAGGAGACCGATGTGATGAGAACAGACTGTTCTGTTCAGCTGATGAAATAGCAGCTGGCAAGTTGGATGAACGGTGAGCTCTCTGTGTGGTTTCACAGGCGTGATCCTGCACCAGCAACGGGACATGCCAACATCTGTAGCTGACATGGCTAATTAGTGCACCAAGATCTTTATCTACCTTGTAGCTGGTACTAGGGAAGGGAGCAGCACGAGGGAGGTATTCCCTGATGCTGCACTTCTATCCTACTAAGCAGATGAAGGTCATCCTTTGCTGTTTCTCATTACTGGTTATATACGATGAAGACAGCTGAACTATGTTCCACATCCTGCAACGTCTTAAGTGCTGCTGCAGTTTATTCCAAACTGGAATTGTTGTTGACAGAGGAAGCCCTTGGCATAAGCTGTCTTTAATACCTCAACCAAGTACCAATCCACCTCTTGGGTAAGAAGATAAAACATCAAACAGGGCTTGAAAAGCAAGTTGCACATAGGAAGTTCCCCAGGAAGTAAAATCCTGTTATTCTATAAATACTTGGTCCAACAGGTAAGTGCCTGGTTTAACTAAAGTCACAATATCAAGCAAATGATCTCTTGAACATAAATCACATTTCTACCAATCTACAGCCTAAGCAGGACAGTTCAACAGGATTTTGAACTGAACGATGGGTGCAGTGCTAATCTAAGCTTTACTGAATTGTGGGAATGACAATTAGCTGCACTTGACAGGCAGTGTAGTTTAATATCCTTTTCATCTGTCTCTTACAAGACAAACCATGGGACCTTTGGTTATACTCTACAGTATAAAAGTATGTGTTCAGTCATCTTTCTGACAAGTAATACTGCTCTTGCATTCCAGACATGGCTAAAACTGGAGATGAATAGTTCCCAAGCTGTCTATGAGCTTTCTTCTACCATTTGTCTTCAAGCAGGTATTAGTCATGTATAAGTGTGAGCACATCAGATATAACCTACCTGTAGGTAAGACAATTACTTCTCATGGATATTAGTTGCTGGATATGCCAGTTTATAACAGAACAGTTTGATTATTTTAATAGAGAAAACAGGCTAATGTTTATGCTTGCATCAGAACAAGCATCTGGAATGTTCCATCTAAATAATTGTAATCTCTTGTGTCATGTTGCAGAAGGTTTATTCAACTTGAACTCTTTAGACACTGTCAGACACCAGAGCAATGGGTGTTCTAGCAATGAAAGAAAACATTTAAGATTATATTTTATTTGACTCCTCAGCATGGGTGATCCTGTTTAAAAAGTCTGATTAGTACTTTTATGTTTTTTGATTTATTAGTGCATGCCTAGGGCTTCTCAAGGCTACTACCATTGAAGCAGGAACTAAGCAGAAAATGTGATAATCAGATGGGGAGTTGTTAGATGCAAATGTCAGTCAGCCCTACAGGGGTTCATCCCAATGCACTACTATACTCCTGATGTGAGCAGAAAACTGCCAGTCAAGATGATTTACTGATAACAGACTATCTGGCTTTACAACTTTGACTCTTGCTAGTCATTGTGTGAATTGCTGTTTAGTCTTTAGTCTATTTTCTTAGCTTGCAAATTAAAATCTTGAATTCACTAGCACAGCCTTCTAACCAGAAGAACCTGACTAACTCTTCAAGAACAGTGGGAGAGGAAACAACCAGCCCCAGAAGCATGTTCAGCTGTTGAACTCTTGCTGTGCTTCCTGTTACTAGTTCATCCTAACTCTATTTCACTCAGCAGTAAAAGCTTCTCTTGTCCTTACAAATTCTAATTCAAGGTTAATATTTACTTACAATAACTCTTTAAGCTGAATCATGTACTTGCAGGGACAAAGAAGCACAGGCTGTGAAGAGAACAAAGTATTGAGCTGCTGAGCAGATGTTTAGCTTATCTACCTCTGACTTTTTGGGTGTCCCTAGCCTCTTCTCAGATCATCTCTCATCAACTTTGAGACACTTATATTTGCCTGCTGAGGGGGGAAAAGCCTGTCTGTTGGATTCTATGACAAGCTCCAGCCATAATGAAGATTTTCAATTCACTTGTGTACAGGACAAAAACATAATCATTAAGGGTATATCTCGTGTCGCCACCCCTTTCTCAAATAAGAGGTATCTGTAAAAGCATCTCTAAGGGAAACTAAATGTTGCTCAACAAAATTGTTTGGCATGTTCTTCCAAGTCTTGCTAAGAAACAGGTATTTCAGGGATGACTTGTCATGACTGACAACCCTCTCTGCAGAGAGTTCAGAGAAGACACCAACAGTGCAGTATACCAGAAGTTATAAGACTGACTTTCCTAAGGTAACTGTGTGGAAATGAAGAACAAGTAGTTTGACTTGAGTAGGTAGCAGGTTGTACATCAAGCACTGTGTTGAGGGCCTGACATGGTGTTTGTCTGAGGAGTCATCAGTACCTATCTGCTCTTCACAGGATAGCCCCTGAAGGAAAGGAGGAAGATATTGCTAGTGGTCTCTGTACCAGGTGTGTCTGGAGTAAATTGAAAAGTGGGTGAGAAAAATGTGTGTGATATGTATGTGGTGATACAGGCAGAGCTTGATGCACTTCTCCCAAGATAGCAGCATCTGTAAATCTGTACTCTTTGGATTTTGTAAATCTGTACTCTTTGGATTTTTGAAACAGCTCATTTAGCACAGCAATGAAGATGGACCATACAACTGATTAGTGAGTAATGAAGGTGTGGTGATACCAATGGACTCATCTACATGGACAAGATTCAAACTGCTTTAAACTAAGTGCTGACATAGTTGCTTGGGTAATGATCTTGGTCTTTACTATGCCAGCGTATCCGAAGGCTCAGCAGTCCTTTCACCCTTGCATACAAGCACATGCATCTCTAACCGTGCCATGCTTGCTGGCTGACTCTTTTGAGATGACCTCAAAATTAAAGTGTAAGAAAACAGTTCTAGTCGTGTTGCCTTCCACCTGCAGCTGAAGTAAGGAAATTCTAAGGGGCTGAGCACTGTGAAAGGAAGCCACCAAGAAACAAATGGAAGATTTTAACTTTATTTTAGTTCCTTACATGTTAAGCACGCCAGCACTTTCCATTAAGATAACACAAACTTAAGTCTGATGGTAACCTTGCTGAACTTTAGCTTGAGTGTAAAGCCCAGAAACCATATTTACTTGGGGCTGAGGCTCTTTTGTAGTGAGTAGAATAGATTACTGCTAGCTCAAGCTACATGTTTCTTCCCACCCCAGTGAAATTTTAAGGTGAATACAGAGACAACTTAGTGCTAGACATGTGGCTTTACTCAGGTATCAAGAAGTAGTTATTTAAAATATGAACACATATTAAGGTTGCCTTTATCATTGCATTCTTAGTTTTACTAATTCTGTTGTTTCTGAGGTGATTTCCAAAGACACGAAGTTCTCTGAAGGTGTGATAAATGACTATCATTTGCTGCAAAATCCCACCAGAAAACATGAGTTTTGGCAGATCTCAGATATGAGAGTAGGTCCTGCAAAGTAGCCAGATGGCCCTCACCAACTTAAAATTGCATTGCTAATACTAAAAATGAGTTTTCCCATAGTAAGACAGGGTATTTGCAAAGGTTCAGCCACACTTGTGTATCCCTCCTTGTCTTCCTTCACTGTGGGTTTTTTTGCTATCTGGTTCTATATAAATTAGTGGTCTGACTTCCACACAATGGAGGCAGATGGCAGTGATGATCAGAGATGCCTTGAATGCAAAGATGGCAGCTGCACATATAGCCATAGACCATTTTACAGTTGTCAAAGTTGTCTTGTTTGTGCATATTTGCTCTTTTCTAAGTTATTTCTTTTTTATTGCCTCTTAATTTTACTCCAACGTGTGATGCAAGTTGTATAACAACACATCTGGGTGTAGCTCTGCTAATCAGAGGAAGAAGGATTACTGACAGGCAGGATTCAGTGCCTTGAGGTTCTTATTTCTTCTTTCCAGAATGGAGCTAGGCAGAATGTTCCAAAGCTATAACTCAGCTTCTTGAGAGCACGTCTTACTTCTCTCTTCTGGGCCTTTTCCTTCTATTCTCTGAACAGTAATCTTCCATATAGGAGTGGGCATTTAACTAATGATCCAACCTTAACTTTTTCCTTCATTATTTCTGAAGGACTTGATAAATCTAGGGAGGGATTTGTTATGCTTATGTCTAAAAGCTATCTCCACCCAAAACTATACTATCAGAGAAACTAGCTTAGTTACTCTGAAAGAATTCAGTTGACTTCATTTTATCTGATTAAAATGTGGATTTAAATAGGCACTATCTGTTTTAGCACGCTTGCAAGTATTTTGCAAAATCCCTGTGGGCTTAGTAGTTTTCCCCTTGACCCCTGTCAGAATGGACACATAAGCCACTCTTTCAGTGATAACATTTCTTAAATAACCATGGCTTGCTAAACAAACTTTTCCTCTGACATCTATTTCTACTCAGAACCACTTGAAACTTTCACAGCAACACCTTTGTTCCTTTGCATCAAATGTTCCCTAACTGTGGCCAGATAGGCTGCTTACAGAGGAGAACAGGTATAGCTGACACTTCTTTCCCATTTGAGCACCCTTATCAGTGTTGATTTACTTGACCAATGCTAAATGCAATTCACAAACCATCTGGTAAGAAGCTAGGTGTAATTTTGCTTAGATTAGCAAGTTCCTAAAGGCCTTCCTCCTGGTTAAATGCAATGTTAAATGCATTTAAAGCCCTGAGAGGCTTTCAGGGTGAAATTCTCTCTTTAAGACCTAGGAATTTGTATTTTTCATGGGTTAAGAGTCAGTCAAGAATTCATAGCCATTACTTGGTGGCAAGCTGGTGGAGTCAGTCTAGTTAGCAGTAAACTGGGGGAGAAGGGAAGGCAGGAGTGAGAGCAAAACCCTGAAAGTACATTTCAAGTATTGAGTAAAGCATCAACTATTACTAAGGCAAATGAGGAATTGACTGTTGAGAATAACAAACTTCTAATGCAAGGGACTGTGCAATGCTTCAGTACCTGGAGCTACATACAAATCGTGTCTCAAGTGCTAGATAAAAGGGATGGCTTTGTCTGTAGCAGCTTGCCTGGATGTAAGGTGAATTAAAAAGGAGCCAAATTATTTAATCACTTAAGCAATTTCTTGGCTTCATTTGTTATCCTAAAATTCGAGGTACTAACTGCAGCCATTGCAATATCCCAGACAGAAGATTGATAGAATGGTAGTAGATGTGGATATACAGTTCTTTCTGGCTTGGTTTAGATCTTCATAACTCCATAAAGCTGCTTTAAGTACCTCTGCTTCAGTTGCGTTGGAACAAAACATGGTAAATGTAAATTATTTTTTAAAATTTGGGTCTCAGAGGCAAAAGGGTCACATGGCATAGAGGTTAGTCCTAAAAGTCCATAGTTTCTTCTCAATTTGCAGGGTTTTTTAAAATCTAAAGATTACATGATTATTGTTAAGACAAGTGTGTGGAGGGTTTGGCTTGAGGTTCTGTTGTGTTTTTACTGGAGCAGTCTGTCTGCAGCCTGAGGAAATTATTTGGTTTCACCTGTTGGGTGGTATAACCTCTGCCTTTTGCTGGTTATAAAAACATGAACAATATCTACTGGCATCTTTTGGGTGTTTTGGCATCATCCTCATAGGAGGATGGATGCTAGGATCTGTTTGGAACAGATCCTAGCAAATGTTTCTTGCTTTCTCTCCTACGCTGCTTTGGAGATGCAGCTGGCAGTGCTGAACAACAATATGCTAAAATACCTGAGGGTCTAAAAATAGCCTTAAAAGGTAAGAAAAAGCTAAAGATTGACAGATTAAAACATGTTGGTGCAAGTACAGCCCAGTGATGTAGATCAGTGTGCCCTACTGCTTAGGTATTACTGAGGTGAGTCCTGGCCATGACTTCATGCTCTGTGTAGTCTGAGTCATGCTTGCCATCTGATCACTCCTTACACTTTCAGACTTTGTCAGGCATCAGTGTGCAGTGGAACTCGGGTGGACTAACAGCTCTGATAAGAGTATTTCTTCTTCAAGGTAAAATATTATTTCTGTCTTCTAACTATTATTTGAATTTTTAAGCCTACAGTAAACATAACTGGCCATAGTCCCATCATGTCGACTGAAGCTGAAACTGCTGCCACCAACAGCCAGCCTGAACAACAGGCTCCACCAAAGGCACAATCTTCAAAGAAGGAAAAAAAGAAAGGTAAGAAATGCTTACCACATGAACACCTCCTCTATTCTGTGTCCTTAATCTTTTGCATGTGCCTATACTAATATCACCCTCCCACTATTGCTGAAATAACTCTGAGTTTACCACCTGACCAGAAGGGTGAGTAAATACGCCAGTATAATAAACTTAACCAGAAGCTAGGCTTTTAGTTTTAAAAGCTTTTTTCTAGCCTTAAGATCTAAAACTCTGTGTCCCACTGTTTAGTAAGTAATTTGCTGAGCCTAACAAGTAAGCAAGAGCCCAGAGAAGAGGGATCCTCCTGAGGACCTGACCAGACCCTGGAGCATCATGGTAGCTGTTAGTCTGAACTTTAACCTGACACCTCCCCACCCTCCAGAAAGATGATTTGTGCTGAATACAAATTCTAGTCCAGAGAAGCTAGAAAATTCATTCCTAAAGAATTATTGTATATCAGATAATAGATTTTTTGATAGATTAGATCATGTAAATATAATTACCTCATACACAAATACATACCTAGGTACATACTCAAGCAATGTTGAGCATGCACAGGAGAAAAGCAAGCAGTTCCTAGTAGCTGGAACAGCAGAAACAACAAATTAGCTAAAATCCCAAATGCTTAGAATGAAAGTACCAGGACTCATTGTATGATGGTGCTGATATCAGGCTCTAGGATGTGAACTGGGAGGTTATTTTTGCACAGCAAGAAGAGATCTGCCTACATCAGAACCTGGGGATAACACCTAAAGGCCTTACTGAACATCCTGTATGGCCATGGGAGGTAACATTTCTGCATGGTGTTTTTTCTTAACACCTCTATCTACCTGATGGCTGCTTATTCACATTTTAGTCTTTCATGTGGTGAAGAATTGTTCTGAAGCCCCCAGACATCTTTGAACTGAGGCCACATTCTGCAAGAGTACTGTGACCGTAAAGGAGTACCTGTCTTGCAGTGCACACGGATTGTTAGTCAGCTGTACTCAAGAGACAGTTTTAACCTGTGCTTGGTGTATGCTTATCTGGTGTATATTTTTTTCAAAGGTCTTGAATCTCAACATAGCCATTTCTATCATTAAAAAAAACAAAAAAAACAAAAAAAAAAAAACCCAAAAAAATAAACCACACACAAAAAAAAAGACACACACACCAAAAAAAAAAAAAAACCCCAAAAAAAAAAAACAAAAAAAAAAAAAACCAAAAAACCAACAAACAACCAACCAAAAAAATCCACCTTACCCAAATGTAAAAATAACCTCAAAAAATGAACAGACCCACCATACCTTTTCTCTGTCTCCAGGGCCAGAAAAAACAGATGAATCTCTCTTGGCTAGATTCAAAGGTGATGGTGTAAAATACAAAGCTAAACTGATTGGCATAGATGATGTTCCTGAGGCAAGAGGAGACAAAATGAGTCAGGATTCAATGATGAAGCTGAAGGTAAGAGCTTGATCTATCACGTAAGGAACAATCTCTGGCTAGCCTTCAAAAAGCAGATCAAACAGTCACTGGCAAAATTTCAAATACAGCTTATTGGTAATGTAGTTACTCACAGCACCATCTAGATGGATGTTGCTTCCTGCACTGTAACCTCTGTCTCAAAGAACATTTCTCTGAAAGTCTGGGAACATTCCTTTGGGTCTGTAGGCATCCTATATGAATGATGGCAGTATGAATTTCATGGGTTTTGGAGGGGAAGGAGGGACTGCTATGCAATTTACACTGACCTCAAAGTACAAGTTGGCATCCTGTGTTAACAGTGGTGCTGAGAGATACAGACAAACAAAAAAATAAATTAATCCCTGCAGCAACAAAGACTATTACTTCTGTAGTGCAGAACACTCACATACCTTCAAGCATGCTGGAAAAGCAGGTAAAGGCGCTGCTACTGCATCAATTTTGTGGACTAAAATCTGTTTTAAAAATATTTACAACATATAAAACATTTACAGAGGAAACCATCTAGATCTGTGGTATCACTTTAAACCTAAGCAGTCCTAGGTTACAAAGAAAAAGTTAAAGCTCAATCCAACACAAGTCTCATCAATACTTTGGCATTCATTCTGTTTAGGGAATGGCAGCAGCAGCCCGTTCCCAGGGTCAACACAAACAGAAGATCTGGGTAAACATCTCCCTCTCTGGCATCAAGATAATAGACGAAAAAACTGGGGTAAGATATAACTTATTTTCTTAATGTGATTCTTAAAGCTAGTGAGGCACCTGGAAATTAGAACAATATGAACTACATTCTTATTTGAGCACTATGCCTCACTTCCACATATAAAAATTGGCTTGTGAAATGTTTGTAATGCTGAAGAGTCCTGTCAGAAAGAAAGTTGCATCCTATTGTGATGAATCAAAGGCTGATGAATCTGAGGTTTGGACTGAAAGTTTTTAACAGTCATTCTAACTGCAGAGAATAGCAGCTATTCTATTTCCAGAAATTTAAACCAATATTTTTTTTTGTTTTTTCCCAATTCCAGGTGATAGAGCATGAGCATCCAGTAAACAAAATCTCCTTTATTGCTCGGGATGTAACAGACAATCGTGCCTTTGGCTATGTATGTGGAGGAGAAGGCCAGCACCAATTTTTTGCCATAAAAACAGCCCAACAGGTATGAATCAGACACTTTCTTTCACATGTTATGGATAATGCTGATGTGTAAACATTTAACATGTGATAAGGGTCTAGTGTTTTGCTGATAATTCTACAAAATTCCTTTGGGGAATACCAGCATGCATGGATAGGTTTCTTTGAAAGAAAGATAATAGGAATCGACTGTGTCACCATGGCTTCAGCCTTGTACAGTTTCTTTGTAGTGCAGAATAAAATCACTCAAGTAGTCTTGGTTACTATGATTAACAGTGCTTAACTTGTCTATGAAAGTCATTAGTGAGATGAACAGAGTCATTAGCACAGGCTTCCCACTGTGAAAGTACGAATTCTTAAGTAAAATAGCCAAAGCTTCATTCTGAATTAATAGAAATATGGGGCTATGTTAGTCTAGCTCACATGATGCTTTGCCTTGTGCAGCAGGCCTGTAAATGACAGGTCTGGTCCTCCTAGGACATTCTAACCCTAACTTGTTGGGAGGGATTCTGATCCTTCTGTGGTAAGTTCCTCACATGCAGAAATCCTGTGTGCAAGGTTAGTCTCTCTGAGGGGAATCTCAATACTGGATTCTGGGAAAAGCTACTTAAAAATACCACTAAGTATTATGTAGTTTAAAAACAATCTGAAGCTAGGTATTTTTAAATTATCAGCTTTTCTTTACAATGATTTTATAATAGTCACTATAATGAATTGATGAGCCCAGACTTCAAAGCTAGAAATTTTTTACCCATTCCTGCCTGCCCTCCTGGGGAGCCTGTTGGCAGCTTTGGCCCCACTACGGGTCCTCCACTGAGGAGCTCCTTGCTGGAGCATGTTAGTACTTGAGTAACAGCCATAAGGCCTTCTAAGTCCTTTTGATTAGTTTGTCAGCATACTGACCAATAATTGTATTGATTTCAGTGGAATTGTAGGTTAAGCACAAAAGCCTTTTGTATGTATTCTGGAGTCTATTCCTTCATTTCACCATGGGGTGCTGCTTGCCAGCCTCTGAGCCCAGCCAGGCCTTAGACAGCTCTTGACTTGCTGCTGCATGTTTTTGTCATAAATTTGTAAGTAAGGATATAAGTAAATTGTAAGGAAGGACTTCTGCAGCTCTAGCCTGCTGCAGCTGGACTCCTTGTTAAAGCTGATGATTCTTGCAATGGCTCTTCCCACAGCTGCATGTCTAGACCCCTTGATTAGGAAAGGAAAGGATGGTGCTCAGGTGTAACCAGTGAGATCTGTACAAAGGATTCTCTGCTTGTGCCAATGGTCGTGGCTGAAGGTGGGGAGGTGTCCTACTCCAGACACTGGCAAGCTGCTGCATGCTTGACACAAGTGTTCCAAAGCAGTGTATCTGAACTCACCACCATCTTCACAACAACTTTCTTGTCAATGGATGTGCAGGGCATGCTGTGCCTTTCTAATTTGCATTAAACTGCCATCATGTCACAGATCCCACTTTAAGCTGGTCTCTAAAGCTTTACACATTTGAGGTGATGATAATCTTACTTTATGCTCACCCTGTTCCTTTGCTATTTGTACACTATTTAAAAGTAGTGTTATATATAGAAGCTTTCTCTATGTTCAGTGCTAGAGTTGGTAGCAAATAGACAAATGCAAAATGTTCTTCCTCACAGGAGACTACCAGAAGGCTTGGATAAATTTTGCACTTCTAGGATTTGCCATGCACTTTAGAAGTACTACTACCAGCTTTTTAGCAAAAACATAGGTTAGCACGAACAGCCACTTTTGTAGAGTTAACAGTTCTACACTGGTTGTGTTCTATTCCCCTTAGATTCTGCATAAGCAGAATCTTGTATGAAGACTAAACAGGTCTTTAAACTCTTGCTTTTCCTGTTATCTCAACCTAAGTCTTGCACCATTTAGGGAAGTTTGTTGCACAGATTGCAGCAACAGAAGTCCAGGTAAAAGTAGTACATGGCCTAAAATCTACATTCTTTTCCAGGCCGAGCCTCTGGTTTCTGATCTTAAGGACCTCTTCCAACTAATTTATAATATGAAGAAGAAGGAAGAAGAAGAAAAGAAAAATGTGAGTAAAAATATAGAAATTGCATGAGTCTGCATAAAGTCTGTTTCAATTTTGGCTGACTTTTGGGCTCTTGTAAGACTTGATACTAAGCTCTGCCTAAATCCAGAAACACTGGAAGCTATTGGCTGGCAGTCATGCCAGCTGTATGACTGCCTAGGTCTGCTGAGCTCCTCCAAAGTGAGAGAATTTTGATATTCTGCATGATGCTTAGGTATTGAAAGTCTTTTTTTTTCTTTAGAGTGAAGAAGTAAGACTAGGTAGGTCACTTCCACTCAGCCTCTCTTGATTAGGTATGCTGCTGCACCACATCTAACTTTCTTTATGCTGCCAGCATTATGAAGGCAATGTCAGATGCCCAACTACATCAAAATGGAAATAAAAGGGGTCTGTGGATCTAATACGTAGTAGTAATCTCTCTCATACTTCCCTTCCCCATTACTTGCTTTTTAAAGCCCACAAATTCCTTGCTTAATGCAAATTTTGAAAATCCAGTTATTTCTGACACTGTTGTCTGTCTATTACAGAATGATGGTGAAGAACTGCCTGCTGATCAAGCTGACAAAATGAAACCGGTAGGTTAAATTCCAAAACATTTTGTTGATGCCTATAAAGAGTTCATAACTGGCTGTCCCCATAATTGTGTAGGTAATGCAGTGTTTATAGATAGTGTTTATAGTATTTACTGCAGATTTTACAGTAAATCTGCATGATGCTTGATTATTTTTCTTGTGAGAGCTCTAACAGATGCCAATTCTTTCAATATTTCTGACTTCAAGGGAGTTGACCAGATGGACTTGTTTGGGGATATGTCAACACCCCCTGATATGAGCAGTCCCACAGTAAGTAGAGTCGAGCTTACTTGCCTTGGCTTTTTCCTTGAAAGCTAATTTAGTCCTAGTAATAAGTAATGGTTTTACATGACTGCCCAGCAGTCAGCACTGTACTAGCGGCGTAGGGCCATAGAAGTATCCACTTAACCACTAGGTGTCATTCTAGTACTTAATGCTGACATCATTCCAGTAGCTCTAGCTCAAAATTTGGCCTAATTGCACAAAAGAGTGCATAAATCTTATCATAGCTCAGCAACCCCAAAAATCAATCATTTTAAATCTGGCACTATAAGCCACCACCAGCACAATGCAGTTGGTGCTGTCAACCCAGCCAGTGACCAAGTCTTACCCTTTTCCTGCATGCTTGGTGGAGAATCAGCTTGTTACCTTCCACTAGTTCCTCAGTGTCATTCTGAAGCTGAGACTGCAACTTGAAGTCATACTAAGTGTGATTACACAGCTTGTCAGAACTAAGGATTCAACTCAAGCAGGGGTCTTTGACTCAAGTGAAAGCCTAGGTGTAATTTGTTCCTACTCACTCTACAGTCACTAGGTTGAAGAACAAGCATCTGATATTTAACATAGGGATTTGAAAACAGACGTTTCAGTATTGGGTTTCAGGGACCAAATAGCCAGAATTTGACTAGACAGCAGTGCCTGACTGTGTGATTTTGAGAATTTACTGGTATAATGTTTTGGATACTAGAATCTCTTCTTTTGCAGCTATTTCCCTTGATCTTTTTCACTGTGAAGCAAAATCTATGTATAACTAACTTAATTTTTCTCTCTGAAAAAATAGGAAGCTAAAGAGATCCTGTTAGTGGATTTTAATTCTGAAATTGAGACCAAACAAACCTTTGCAAAAGAGGATCTCTTCTTGAATGGCATCACAGCCTCTCTTCCACAACCAAAGGCACAGCCACCCTTCTTGCCTGAGAATTCTTTCTCCACCAATCTCAGCTTCTTTCCTACACCTAATCCAGACCCTTTCAGTGATGATCCTTTCACACAGCCGGTCCAATCTGCACTATCTTCATTTGATTCTCTAAAATCTGATCAGAAGAAAAGTCCAACTACCTTGACATCAGGGGGTAATGGTGATCCAAATGGTGATACTGACTACTTTGATAAACAGTTTGACCAGATTTCTAATAGAACTGGCAAACAAGAAGCACTAACATGCCAGTGGCCACTTGAGAGTAAGTCACCTGCAGCAAGAATTCCCAATGTGATACCAGAGAGAGAAAGGAATGGCTTTCCTGAAGCCCAAACAAACCTTTTTCTGGAAGGTGCTTCCAAAGGAACATCTCTGCAGAATGGAGTAAAACTGGATTCTGAAAACAATATCCAACTCACGCCACATGAGCCTATAACAATTAGCCCACCACCACAGAGTACCAAGCCAGGAAGAGGAAGGAGATCAGTCAAGGTGAACAGTGTTCAAGTAATTTATGGTGATATGCATGATTTTATTTGGAGAAGCTGGGTAAAGGAAGCTTTTCTTATTACTGTATAACTAACTGGCTACCTAGCTTCACAACATGTCTGCTTCTGCCTGCCCTGCTCACACTAAACTCTCTGCAGCCATAGTACCTTCTAATATCTATGAATGAATGCTTCATAGTAGCTGTGGTCACTAAATTCTATACTCTCTTCTTTAATGCTGCCATACTCCTGTAAAGGTCTGGTAAGTGTGCTGCTATGCATATTAACACTCGATATAACGCCAGAATCTGTTATGATAGCGTATAACCATTTATGATAGCAGTATACCCATCAACCTAGGGTCTCATAACAATAAGATACTAGTACTAGCTTACCAAAACCCATGTGGTTTCTCAGTATTTACCTACTAAAGGAAATTTCAATGACTTGCCTGATTAGGCAGAGCATGGCCCTGGATCAGCTTCATTTGTCTTGTACTCAAATTATGCAAAACTCCTGGCCTTGCCACAAGCACAGGACTTTCTGCAGACTAAGCAGTAGTGTTTAAAGGGTGGGGTGCAGAGGGAAGCTCACTTATAGCAAATAATTCAGCCATTTTAAGTCCTGCTCTTCTGCTGTTGACTTGTGACTACTACCTGTTTTACTTATTTAATGCCGTGTATCTCCACAGGCATGAACAAAAGGGTGATATTTGAAACTCCTATACTGTAAATGATATATCAAAACTCCCTCCTCCACTTTAGATGAAAAAAGTCTTCTAGCTCTGGACTAGGGAGCCCTGATTGTGTTAGCATGTGTTCTGCCATGGCATCTCACTTTTTCTTTTCTTTCTAGACTGCATCGGATGACTTGTTCAGCTCAGACTTCTTTGTGCCATCTACAGAGAGCCTTAGCTTGAGCTCAGGGGCACAGGCAGGAGCTTCGCTGACTAACCCGCTGGACCTCTTCACAAAAAGTTCTACCACAGCATCTCCATTGGCTGCTCTAGGTTAGTTTACAAAAGTAAATGTTTGTTCCACTCCAAGACATCTGCTAGCACCAAAACATGGATTCTAGTTTTCCTTTACTTCTTGTATTGTGCTATACCCTTTAACCCATGTGCTGCTTGCCCTAAACTATTAAGTTCTGTGAATGCTAAACTCTGCATCCTCAGCTGAATCAGGATTAAAGCAGTTAACTGCCTTGACAGCAGATTCCTGCTTCAGGTACACAAGGCTCAAGTGAGCCAAGCACAACTTGTGAGGTCAGAGTAACATTGCTGCACAGTGTCTTAATAATAATTTAAACAGAAGCAACATATGGCAAATCCACCTGTCACTTCTGTGCTAGAACTACATTCCTCCTTTCCTTACAACAACCTCAATTTTGTCCTTGTAGCACTGAAATGCAGCAAAGTAAAAAATGAAATCCTTTCTCCCACCCCCTTTCTCCTAAATTATTTGATTTGTAAGTGCAAATCAAGAGATTTTTTCAAACAGTACATGAAAATCTTTTGCTGGTACCGTTTATGGAACTGATACACTCCTGCTTGTGGTCTTCAGATGACTGAAGTGCTGTGTAACAACAATCTCCCCACAGGTGGCTTGCCAGTAACTTCATCACCATGGACCCCACAGACAGTTTCCTTCACTCAGGCTACATCAGTCTTTCACGGGTCTATGATGCCTGCTCAGTCTCCAGGATTTACTCAACCACTTGTCTTCGGTACTCAAACAGTGCCAGGCTGGAACCAGTCTTCATCTTTTGGAGCCACCCCCACTCAGTCTTCTGGTCTGTGGTCACAGCCAGCACAAGTTACTCCTAGTTCTTGGGCACAGCCAACCAGCGCTGTGAATCCCTTCCAGAGCAGCATGTTCACATCTCCACCACTACCAGCTCAGACAGCCTCAGCACTGCCCTCCCTGTCAACAGCAGCCAGCCCACCCCAGCCGCCACCCAGAGCTGCAGTGCAGAAGGAGCTGTCCAAGAAAGAGAGTGATGCATTCATTGCTCTGGATCCACTTGGAGATAGAGAAATGAAGGATGTCAAGGAAATGTTCAAAGACTTCCAGCTGACAAAGCCACCTGCAGTACCAGCAAGGAGAGGAGAACAGCAAAGCCTTTCAGGTGCTTCTGGAGTTCCCAGCAGTTACTGTAGAAGTAAAGTAGGCATTTCTAAAGATAATACAGATCATGATGAAATGGCAGCTATCAAGCTGTCTGCCAAAATGACTGGTTACATTTTGGAGTTAATGGTTACTGAAATAGAGGGTTAAAGGGCTGGCTCAGCTATAAAATCGAAGACTTAGCAGCAGTATGGCTAAATACTGACACCTAGTGCCTAAATTATTTTACTAGAAAGAAGTAAACCTAAGTCTGTGGGATGTTAGAATTTCCATCTGATTTAAGCTTAGTGAGGGACATGCGGAAGTTAATATTGTGACTCAAAGTCACTCTAAGCAAATTCCATGTAATTTTTTTGTGTTTCTAATTAGATGAGCTGTGGTGTTGCTATACAAGCAGACCTGAGTGGTTACTAAATCTGTCAAGTATTTATAGCGGTATGTCTGTCTTTTTTAGAGCCACCAAAGCCTGTTCCTCAACAAAGTGCGTTGCCAGCTGAAGGCCTGTTTGAAAGTCAAGATAAAACAGACCCTTTCAGTGCCTCATCTGTAAGTAGTAAAAAAAAACTAAAACAACAAACAAACAAATAAAACAACCCCAACAAAACAAATAAAACAACAAAAGAAACTACAAAAAAACACCCTAACACCAAAATGCACAAATGACATCACCACCACAAAAAACGACATGAAAAACCTTTTTTTTCTCCTTATTAACTGTGGTGCCTATATTTGAACACTAGTTTAGTTCTGGCTTTAGAAGCCATACAACAAAAACCTTTTGCACTTTTGAGGCTAATATGTAATCTAGCAGAGGGTATCTGTTGCAAGAAGGTTAACAAAGCATTATTCCATTTGGCTTGGCACCACAACCAGTTTCCCATGGTGCAAAGTTCTGTAGTATTGGGACACTCTACAAAAGACTATCACGTAATGTAGCTGCAGAAATGCTCCACTTTGATTATATATAACCCTCTTTAGAGCAGCCTGAGCAGTGTGGATTGTGAAGCTCTTTAGCTGAACAAATAAGAGGTTCCATGTTCAGGACGCTGTAGGGGAGAAAGTAGCTTCACCAGATCACTCCATTTGGGGCAGAGCTCTTGAAGTCCTCAGTGAAAATTCTGGACCAATACCAGAGTGCTGACTTAAGACTTCTAGCATTTCACTAGAAGATATCTCATCATGACTCCACTGGCTCCAAAGGAGTGCTCAGTAGCACACGGTTTTCTGAAAAGTACCTTGCCTTGAACTAGCATAAAACCTAACATAGCTTACAGCCCCCTTCTTTTGTTGAAGCAGTACAGTAAATGTGTGTTTAGCAGGAGCTATGAAGTATTCTTTCCAGGTGTTTGAACAGGAAATAGCTCATAGAG
Source organism: Pyrgilauda ruficollis (assembly GCF_017590135.1). Taxonomy (NCBI): domain Eukaryota; kingdom Metazoa; phylum Chordata; class Aves; order Passeriformes; family Passeridae; genus Pyrgilauda; species Pyrgilauda ruficollis. Next base: position 907,978 of record NW_024508988.1, on the reverse strand, counting down.
CCATGCGGTGTAAATCTGGTGAAAACTGGAAATCCACTAACAGCTTATCTCTCTTTTCTTAGAAGGAATCTCAGAATCCACCTTCTGGTCCTTTTGATGATCAATTTGGCAACCCGTTTGCATAGATCATGTAAGTCTTCCACCAATAAGCCAATGACTTCATCCTCTGAAATTTATTGAGGAAATATTTGGCAAAGAGATATCTAAGAACTGTAGTAGCTTCACACTAATGCTCCCTGAAATCTGACAAACAGTGCTTGGAAGAGTGCTAGAGTAACTCTATCAAATTTGTACATAGCTGCACTCTGTCTAAGCCTAGCCAGCTTCACTTTCTTAGAAATAAAGACTTTATTCTTCCACAGATTTAAATCCCAAGAACCATAATGGATCTAGATTTCCTTTTCTTGAGGAAAATTAATGACTATATATGTGCTGCAGAGCTCAAAGGAGCTGACTTTAATACTTTCAGATATCTGTGGGGGAAAGTTAGAATAGAGTGCCCTTTATATAGCATACAGCTTTCTGAAGTTTAATCACCTTAACAATGGCAGTTTTAGACTCTGGGGAAAATTGGAATAAAACTAGAATAAGGCTGCTAGACTCTTACTCTGATTTTTAATCAAAAGCTGTTACAAGCACTTTTGTGGCCAGAAAAAAATATAATTTGAAATTTCATACCATTGACTGAAAAGCAAGATCTACTGATCCAGCAAATCTTCTGCCATACTTTTCAGTCTTCCCCTGAAATACTGTCTAGCTTCTGATAGAAGACAAGTGTTGGTATTTATTGCTTTAGTTTTGTTCTCAGTGGCTCTGTTTAAGCAATAAAGCCACAAATCATAACCGTACTAACGCTAATTCCTTTCCATCATACTAGGTGTAACCAGAAAAGGACAAATGGAATAACTGGACCTCTTCTCAACGTGATTTTTCTACGTGTTTCACTTTGCTGTCTGCTATTCTTGCTGATGTTTCATGATGTCTGCATTCTAAAATGTATCCAGGTGGATTGAAGCATGGACCCTCAAAGAGCATGCTGTGAAGATGATAATTCAGGGCAAAGCAAATGGGGATATTGACTCACGCTGAAAACCCAAATTCAAATTGGTGGATGTTACCTTTACTTTAGTTCTTTGCACTTCTCTACAGAGAGTTTGGCAGCACTGAGTAATGTGTCTTGTCATTTCCCTTTACATAGCACTTACTGTCCCACAACAGAGGAACTTAATGTACCTAGGGGAGAGGTGGTGTCTTTGCATAAGGGTATAGAATTAGTAGCTGAAACTTCACACCTTAAACAACTAGGTCAGTTGCCCATTGTGACAGCAGTAGCTAGTTGTAAAGTTAAGTGAAGGCTACGGAGTTCTAATTGGTGACTGGACAGGTGACTTGGTCTCTTAGCCACAAAAATGTAACTGTGTAGAGGAAAATAATCTAATATTGGTCTATTTCACTAAAAGTAAAAGTATCATTCCACCATAAATGTGTCATTAAGGGACTGCGGAGTCTGTAACAGCACTGCTGAAGCCCTGAGTACTAGAGGCCTACACTGTAAGCTGGAAAACTTCTTGCGGAACATTTAGGTAGCTGTGGACACTAACTGTTGTCTTGGTGCTAATATGGCAGTTTTCAGGGAGGGAAAAATACTAGGATTACTTTCCTATTAAGGTGGCTTGGCAAACAAATGAAACAAGCAGGTAGGGTTCTTGCTTAGATCTCTGTGAATCCCTGATGTGCTCAGTTTGATTTGTCACTTGGTGTACTGGGGTATGTTTCCAACATGCTGGAAAACAAAAACACCAACATGGCTTCACTCCACACATAGACTCCTTGTGAACAGATGCACCACCCACCACCTCTGTGCCATTAATGTGAGGTAGTACTCATCTCTTGGAAAACTTGCCTTTTCTCAAGAGCCTTTTTACTAAAAGGTTTTGGAACCAGTTAAACTGCCTGTGACAGCTACATTCCTGGCCAGTGGTGATGACTGATGTGTCAGCAGTTTTTCTGTTCAGTATAAACTTGAAATGTTATTGTTAAATCAAATGCCTAAGCCATTGTTAAACTGGAGAGCTAAGAAAGTCAACTTGAATACCGCCTTAGTACCAAATTCAGCCAGTCATGCAATTAGTCTTGTATACAAACTTCTCTTGCACTTTCTGTAATGCAAATTTTTTTAAAAATTAAAAAAAAAATCACGAATTTAAGTATTTGTCTCAAACTGGAAATGTAGAAACTTATTGATGTTACACTGTTATGTAAAACTGTAGTACCTGTTACTTAATGGCATTAAAAAGCAACTCTTCATACCAAATGAACATCAGTGTGGCTGTTAATTCTGTCCTCTGTAACTCAGTCTTGTGTCTAGTTGACATTAGAAGTCCAAAGTCTGCTGAGAATCATTCCTCACAGGTTTTGTAGTTGTCTGATGGCAAAGCGTCTTTCTGTAACTTCTTGCATAGAAGCTGTTCAATAAATGCTGTGCCATATTAAAAAATATAAATCTCAACCTGATTTAGTAAAAGCTGTCACTAGACCTTTGTCCCCTTGGCTGCTCAGCCTGAGCTTGTTGCTGCCAAAGATGCTTTCTTGCTTCTTTCTGCAGGACTGTGGCAGCTGAGTACTTAAATTACATTGCACTCAGAAGTTTCAATGATTCAGCTTGTATATTCCAGATTTGCAGGAGATCTAAACTGATGCTGGGAAATCTCAGAACATCTTCTGTTCAGAAGAAACTATAATACTCCTTTAACAGAGATAGATTAAAAATAATTAGTAAGCTGCTGCTTTAGACTATTTTTCTTATTTCTAATATTTAATTATTAAGGGGATAAAAACAACACATTGCAAGGGATTTGTTATCCAGCTTGAAATATAGGTCTTCAGGGGATTTACAGAATCACAGTGGGGCTTTTTTTGGGTGTTTTTTGGTTTTGTTTTGGGGGGGGGTTGGTTGGTCGGGGGTTTGTGGTTTTATTTGTTTGTTGGTTTTGGCTTCTTATCTTCTGATTGCATGGCAACATATAATTTAGTATTAAAACTAAAAGGACAATTTACTGCCTTAATGCCAATATGAAGGCATATGTTTACCAGCATTTAAGATATGGATTTAAATCACCACTGTTCAGATTCTGAAATGGCCATCAGGATGCTCATTTAGACCAGGACCTCCTACAAGGTGGCCAAAGATGCTTGCTGGTCTGCTAACTAACTTTGAATAGCTGTTTGGTCTGAGTCTGTGTCTTAAAGAACCATGAACTGTGATAGCAGTTTTGATGAAACTATACAATATTACATGCAAGTGTCTGTGTCTTGTATTCTTGCCTAACAAATGAGTTTATTGTAACTGGACTCATCAAGCTGGACTGAGGCTGCAGCAGATGAAGATTTTCCTAAATGAAATAATCCAAATCAAGGCTTGAGCAGGTGGGAAATTTGCCTGCCTTACTTTACACACTTCCCTCAGCCTGCCACAAAAAGCAGGCAACAGAGAAAAATAAAACTGCTTCTATTGTTTTTTTCAATTAAATTCAATTTAATTTGGAAAATCTTTACCTCAGATGATTATTTTAAGATTGTATCCAAATATGTAATTCTTGACAGCTAAACAGAAGGTTATTTATGAATGACTTGTGACTGTGTCCAACACATGATGCCTTAAATCTGGATTATAGCAAACCACTGAAAAGAAATGCTCTTCTAAAGGGCTGGCTTGTGGTTTGGATTTTTGTGACAGAGTGAAAGCTAAAAGAGTTTTAGTCTCATTTAAATCCACAAAAAATTATGTGTTGTTCTTTTATATTGGCTGGGAGAGGAATAAAAGAAGAATCTTGGGACTTCAGTTATCCAGTACTCCAAATGAGGATTCCAAAGCTGTTATGCACTGAACTTGCTCTTGTAAACAGCTCTGCTTTAGGAACTATTTGTTCTTTACATGAGTCACAGTTACAACTTTTTCACTAGGCAGTTAATGGTTCTCTTAATTCAACACATAATGTCTTTCCTATATTCAGAAGGTACTGTTAAATAAAATTAGTTTATTTTTAACCTTGCAAGTGCTTTTTCCTCATTCAGGGAAAAAGTGGAATTTTCTGAAAAGTGGACTTTAGAGCACTTACAGTAAGGCAGTTTTGCACAGTTACTGGCATTCTTCAGTACACATTGCTTTGTGTTTGTTCTCTTGGTAATAAATAACTAAAGGAACAAATAAATAAATTACAAATTCAGTCACAATAATTCTATTCTGCTCTCCTACAAAAGAGAACCATGCATGTTATTCTGCAGCTTATAGCCATACTATGCAATGCAGAGACGGTTGCCACAATTTGGCAGGAAAGCAGAAGGTAAGTGTTCTTTTTCTCCTCCAGCTGCCTCCACTGTTTCATTTCTCTGACACAGAGCATAAACATCCCGTGTGGATATTTCTAATGCTTCCTTGTGCAGATATCCTATGAAAAAAACCCTACTTCTTGCTGTATTTTGAGGAGTCAGATAACAATGATTTATTTGTTTATTTTGGATATATGTGACACAATAAAGGTGCCTGTTGAAGCAGTTGAACACATATTTTTGCAGGCAGGTAAAGCTCAGGTGCCTTTTTTCTGTTGCATGCTGTGTGAAAATACCTAATCTCAATCTATTTCTTCCTGAAGCTGAACAATTTTATGCTGACAGTGCTTCTCTTAATATTTAAAGTCTCCCAGACTGCCTGTGTCTAATCTTTGGAAATACAGCCTTTGTGTTTTCACTGCAAGATCACTAGGAGGAGAACTGTTGCCACAGGCCCCCAGCTGGGTAACAATTAACATGACTTCATGATTGCAGAAGGCTTATTAATTGCTTTATTCTACTGTATTACATTACACTTCTTAAGAAGCTCATAACTCTTACAGACAGTCCAATACAGCTTTGACCTAGTCGGGCAATCCATAAAAACACCTTCCAGTGTCCAATTAAGAAATCACTCTTTGGTAAACAAATCTCCATAACACATTCCACATGTTCACAACAACAGGTGCAACAAGTGCAGATAAGAATTATCATTCTTTTCTCTGATCTTCTCACAGCCTTGCCCAGGAAAATGAGGGGGAAATCCTGTGTTGCTCTCTGTGGCCAGAGGGATGCTGCCACAGAGAATGAAGGCCTAGTCCCTACCAAACAGTCATGTGGGAAAAAAAAAACTGAAGAGCTGCTCTATCAGAAATTTGTCATTCACAAAAATGGTCAAAACTAAGTAATGAAAAAATGTGAGCCTTATAATAGACATATGTTGAAGCAAGTCCAGAGGAAGCCACAATGTTAATTAAAAGACTGAAGCACCTCCCCTACAATAACAGCTGAGGAAGTTGGGGGAGAAGAGAAGGTTGTGTGGAGAGCTTACAGTCCTGAGACCTTTCAGTATCTGAAGGTGCCCACAGGGTACCTGGAGTGGTAGGAATGGGAAAGGAACTATAGTGATAGGATGAGGAGTCATGGGTGCACTCTAAATGAGGGGCAATTATAGTTAGATATTAGGAAGGAGTACTTCACTGGTGAGACACTGGAACAGGCTGCCTGGGGAGGCTATGGATTACCAACACTGGGAGTGTTCAAAGCCAGGTTGGGTGAGACTTTGAGCAACCTGGTCTAGTGGGAGGTGTCCCTGCACATGGCAGGAAGGTGGGAACAAGAAGATCTTGAAAGTTGCATCTGCTCTGGATGCAGCCCAGGACACATTAGGCTCTCTGTGCTGTGAGTGCCAGCTGAGCACAGGGACACCTTTCATGACACAGGGTTGCTCAGAGCTCCATCCAGTCTGGCTTTAAATGCTTCCACAGATGGGGTATCCACAACTCCTCTGGGCAAGCTGTGCCAATGCCTCACTACCCTCACAACAGAAAACTTCCTCCTAAGATCTAATCTAAATCTACTCTTTTTTAAACCGCTCCCCCGTATTCAGTCACTCCATGCTCTTGTAAAAAGGCCCTCTGCATCTTTCTTGTAGGCTCCCTTCAGATATGGGATGGCTGCAGTGAGGTCACTCCTATGCTGCCTCTTTCCAGGTTAAACAATCCCAGTTCTCTCACCCTTTCCCCACAGGAGAGGTGCTCCATGCCTCTGATCATCTCAGTGGCTTCCCCTGGACTCTCTGACAGGTCCATGTCTTTCCTGTTCAGAGGACCTCAGCTCTGGATGCAGTGCTCCAGGTGGGTCTCAGCAGAGCAGAGCAGAGGGGCAGAATCCCCTCCCTGCCCTGCTGCCCACGGGGCTCTGGATGCAGCCCAGGACACGTTTGGCTCTCTGGGCTGGCAGTGCCATGGCCGGGGCATGTGCAGCCTCTCACCCACAGCACCCCCAAGCCCTCCTGGGCAGGGCTGCTCTGGGGCTGTTCATGCCCAGCCTGGGCTGGTACCAGGGGTTGTTCCTATCCTGGTGCAGCACCAGCACTTGGACTTGTTAAACCTCATCAGATTCCCAAGGGCCACTTGAGCTTGTCCAGGTCCCTCTGGATGGCATCCCATCCTTCAGAAGTGTCAACAGCACCACTCAGCTTGGTGCCATCTGCTAATTTGCTGAGAGTGCATTCCATTCCTTTGTCTGTGTCACTAATTAAGATATCAACACTCGTCACCATATGGATTCCCAAGGGACACCACTTGTCACTGATGTCCCTGGTGAACTCCAAGCCATTGACCACTCAGGTTGTTACCATAACACCACTTTCTTATCCATCTATCAGTATGGAATTTGATCCATCTCTCTCCAATTCAGAGAGAAGAATGTTGTGAGGGATCATGTCAAAGGCTGTACAGAAGTCCACATAAATTACATTTGCAGCCTTTCTCTTGTCCACTGATGGAGGCATTCCACCGTAGAAAGCCACTAGACTGGGCAAGAACTTGCTCCTTATGTTTTGATGGTTATTTTTATTTTAACATTCAGATCCAATTAAAGGACAGGTTTAGCATGCTCAGTTAGAAATGGTCCAGACAGAAGATTGGATTATTAGCAGGAATCCATAGCAGGTAACACTGGCCAGCAGCTTCGCTCCCCAGTGTACCCAAGGCTGTGCAGCTTGAAGATGGTGCTAGCAACTACTGTTGTCAAAGCTATTCTCTCATGTGATGCTATCGTGTCTTCAAATTCAAGAGATGTGCCTTATTTCTTGGTGAGTGATAATTATCAGATCAAGACTCTTTTTTGAGTCATCCCTTTTGTAACTGATGAAGCCAACAGCTCTCTATTCTGAAGTATGACTCAACAACAAATCACCAGAGCACTGTGGCCTGCAGGTGTTTAGAGTGTACCGTGCAATCCAAGACACAGTGCAAACTGTTCTGTGTACTAATTGTGAAAAGGTTTTTGCTTTCCAAAGAGTACTCTACTGTCCCTCAAACCTCTCAGTAAAGAACACCAGAGAATTATTTCCATGCCCACCTCAGAAGTTCGTGCTCTCATGTGTCATGTTCAGTGATTTATTTAAATTGTGTGACTTAACATCTGTTTCAGTGTGGTTTTCCAGTAACAGTTTTTCTTCAAATGTAATATGGAGATGACAAGTTTGCAAATTTTTGCAGTATCTTGATTCTTTTAAATAATGTTTTTGAATATATGTCCCTTTGATTTCCCAGATAATCTTAATAGTGGATGCATTAGTGATGATTGAGAGTTCATGAATAATTTGCAATGAGATTTTTCTGATTTTTTTTGTTGTTGTTGTTGTTCAGCTAACCACAAGTAAATTCAAAACCCTAAAGCTAAATCTGCAGCAAATCATGTGAACCTCATACACTCCGGACTATGGGCTGGAGAAGGCCCATGGGTGTGTGTACATCATTCAGTGAATATTCTTGGTAAAGTTGCTAATTTGTGATTATTATAAAATAATAGAATCACTTAGGTTGGAAAAGATCTTTAATTATGTGAAAAATATTGCTACCTGAAAGTCAGTCAGAGACTGCCATCAGTTTTAGCTGGCAGGCAGTTGATGGCAAGGCTTCCATTTGCATTGGAGACTTCAACTCAGTCTTTTCTGCCTGTGATTCTTACTTTAGACTCTAATTAATGCCTTATAACAACCTCTGGGGAAATCTTTAGGATATGAAGTAGCTTCAGTTTGATGCTCTTTAGGCACATGGCTGCTTTCCATGATTAATCCTTGTTGCCTGTAAGGGTTTTTGTTTCTATTTTTACAGCAATAATGTAACAGTTCAGAAATATATTTCAATGTAAATTTGTCTAACATCAGAATACTTACTAATTGCTAGGAATAAGATAAATATCTGCTTGCAGACATCCCATCAGATGCCTCAATATATCTTATAGGTCTAACATCTAAGGTTTCTCACTCCTACTGTGTTTAAGGACAACCTATCAGTCTTCAACCCAAGATGCCAGTATAGATGTTGTTATTCAGAGGTTTGCAGTCCTCCATCAGTAAGAAGATGGAAAGGCATCCTGGAGATACAGTAAGAAACAAGCTGATTCTCATCCACTTACCAGAGCAGTAGATTTTAATTTTTTCTCACTGTTGATGTTACTGTCATGCTGAGTGGTGGGAAATACATAGAAAACTGTACAGGAACTTTTTAAGAATTGCTTAGTATGGGGTGCCTGTAAGATGAGCTACTTACAGGTGGAAGAGTTGGTTTTGAAGAGGCTAGGGAGCTAAATCAAATTTCAAATACAATATGACTTTCCAGAATTTCACAGAACAGCTGAATACATTGAAAAGTCTAGGTTGAAAGGAACTTCTGGAGATCTTCTCTTCAAAACAGGGCTTTAAATTAGCTTATCCAGGAGTCCTGACAATAGTGTTGCATATTCCCAAGGAAGGACATCCTACCATTTGCCTGGGTAACCTATTTCTGTGTTTAATAGCTGTCATAGCAAAATTTTGGGCAAATCTGTGATCCCTGAGCTGGTTAAGGCTTGATAGCTGAGAAGAGGTATATTTATTTTCTCAATAACAATTTAGTACAGATGTAAACTTAACATAGAATAAATGGCACCAGACAGTTGGACTAACTGCTATGTCTTTGTTGTCCAAACTGCAGGTTTCTTAATCTTATGGAATCAGGTTACATTTGTTTGGACTCCTGCAATCTTTGTGCGATGTGGGGAGGTCAAAGAGCAGAGGGCAAAGCCCTGCCTGCAGTGAAAACCCATAGGTACCTCACACTGCAGGAGCTGCAGATCTGCCAGCCCGCTGGGCTCAGCAAGGAAGGTCCCATTGTAGAGCAGAGGCAAGAGCCTTAATTTGGAGAGATGCAGAGAGAATTGCTTCACAGAGAATGAATAACCATCATGTAAGGCCAAATTGAAATAAGTTACTCAGAGTAAAAAAGTAAAGTCAGACTTCTGTGCTCCTTTACTCCTCTGCTATTTACCACTGAAGATAAGGTGACCAGTAAACTAATAGCCTTGGTTTTCAAACTTAATAAATAATTCTATGATACCTCAGTTTTTATATCTACTAGTGGGTGCTTTAAAGAAACTTGATTTCTATTCAGTAATGGCCTTACATGTACTGAGAACTGGAAGTTTTATGATATTTAAAACTGAGCACCAAAACGACAAGTCACTCTCAAAAAAAAAATAAGCCTAACTGCAAGAGTATTCAACTTGGCAAGCTGAACAATAGTAAGGAAGCTAAACATGTCGTTTTTTCTAGCAATGTAAGTTATCTCATTACTAATACCTTTAATTATGAGCCTTCTTTCAACTCTGGAAGGCATTTATGTTTTCATCCAGGGTTAAGACCAACAACATCTAAGTCAATTAGCTAAAATCACAAAGATGTATTGAAGTGCTACATCCATTTGAGATGTGCTGCTGTGTGTTAGTTTTTAGCTTTACATATTGGGGAGCACAACCACTGTCTGAATAGGAAAGTGCAGATGTTTTCTGTGTATTATTGTTTCATTCTCTTCAATAGCATGACCCACCAGAAGAGCATTTGTATGCACAAAGGTCTGAAAAAGGAGAAAAGACCTGGCTTATTAAGTCTTCAATGTTGTTTTTAATGTCATTTTAAACCACCAAAGAATTTCATATTGGGCAGCTGTTGATACATCTAAGCACTGCTACAGAGGTAAAACAGCTTGAAGAAATCAGCTTGAAGATGCTTCCAAAATATTGGTCTATGGTTTAAACACAAACTCACATGTGATTTTAGTATACTGCCCAGGACTGTACTGGAAAATTTTGTTTTACAGCTCTTCAGAAAAAGCTTTCCACAGGGGAACAAGGGAATTGAATGCTCCATCTCCAATAGATTGCAAACTGGGCAGCTGGAGTGCATGGGGGCCCTGCGACCCATGCACCAATCAAAGGGTAAGCTGTCCTTGGAAGCCTTTGTTCCAAAGTCACAACCAAGGGAATATCTGTCTGCCTGTTGGTTATGAGGAAGTGTTAGATTGCAGCACTTAATACTGTATGTTCATGATTTGATGAAACTCATAGTAATGTCAGATTTGAAGCCATAGAGTAAGAGAATACTACATCCAGTTGTGAAATACCACTCAAGTATGCTCATTCAAAAAGTTTTCTTCATAAAAAGGATCTATTTTGGCTGTGTGTGTGTTTCTGTTTAAAACTTTATTTTTCAACACTTTTTTTTTTCCTTTTTGAATTAAAAAAAAAAAAAAAAAAAAACAAACTAAAAAAGCAAAACATAATCTTTTCCAAAGCAATTTTTTTTTTTCTTTGGGGAATCCTTTTAAAGTTTTAAAAAAATCAAAGGTTTGAAAACATACAAAATATATATTATTCATTTCCACACTGGAGACAAATTAACAAAATAGTGAAGTAAACTAAATAGTGAAAAATTAGCATCTTTACATACCAGATAAGTATTATTAATCATAATTATTATTTCAATTTTATTTTATTAATGAATTGTGCCTTTGGATTTTAAACAAAAATTTCACCAAAAGTGTTTAGTTTTGAAAAGCTGTAAGTTCAGCTGGAAACCTGAAGTTCCGGTAGAGTTCTCTTTTCTCTCTGAGCAATATTAATAGTCTTATTTTTCTTTCAAGTTTCGTTCCAGACGTATTGAAAGATTCGGGCAGTTTGGTGGAAAAGCATGCCTGGAGGCCCTAGGAGACACACAAACCTGTAAAACCAGCAAAGCCTGTCCTGAAGAACCAGAACCAGACTGTGGTACTGACTTTCAGTGCAGTTCAGGTGGGTTTTGTTTTCATGCCATGGCAAGTAAAGCAGTAACTCAAAAACCACATTTTAGTTCTATGAATAAGTGACATCAGCCTCATGCTAGCACTTAAAAACAGTCCATGGACAGGTGGGCTCAAAAGCACAATGCCAAAACCACAGCAGCAAAACCACTTAAGAAGGGGTACATTCCTCTCATCTTCCATTTTAATTTGTGCCTAAATTCTTCTGTAACTTCTACTCCATGGTCAGAAGCTGACCATACTGACCATATCCTTTCTTCTAGCTTAACTGCCCCACTTGCTACTGGATCACTAGGTTTTATGAAAAATCTCCAGGAAAAAAAACTAGGACTGAGGGAATCTTGACAGAATGGATATGGAAGTTTACCAAACTAACTGGCATGATAGATGCTAGTTGGAGACCAGCATGCATCTAGATCCAAAATAAGATAATAAATTTGTAAAGTGATACAAAGCATATGAATGTAGTGCTCAAGATTCATCAGAAACCAAAATAAAGTAGGAAAAGTTTATAGTAGTAAAACTAGTCAAAACAAAACCAGAAAGATGGTAAATGAATTTGAAGTTCCAAGCCATTTTTGTATTGCTTTTAACTCAAACACTGAAAAGTGCAAATAAAGCAATTTAAAATTAGAAAGTAAACTTTTAACTACTAGTTCACAGAGACTGTGTGGCATTTACAGGTGAGGTTGATAATATCAAAATGTTGATTTATTATACTACAGCTAATTTATTAAAGTCTTTAAATTCTGTAGAAAAAACCCAAAACCAACCATCTTTGTAAAACTTGTGATATGTAAACTCAGGAAAGTTACTACTTGCCTGTTGCTTTAGAGCACAAATCACTATAGATTTGGATAGTACGTGTTTATATAGTCCGAACAGCAACAATTTAAATGATTTAGAAATAATTTTTTGTTGATGTTGAATTGATATTTCCCTGTGTTCTCTTAAAACAAATAAGAAAACCCCAACCAACCAGACATTTGAACTTTACTATAGGGCAGACTAGGATGCAATAATTTTCTTCATATGACAGCAGTTCTCCTGCAACTTACTTTTCTCATTCATCCCGCTGTCATACATATAACAGTAGTATGCAAGTTTTTTCATTTGAAAGTGTCAGAGCATAGGATTTTAGTCCCTCAAGACAACAGTAGAAATACACACAGAGAAAGATCTTAAGAAAGAGTAGCTGAGCGTGCCATTTAAAGTCCATCTTGATAAAAATGCATTCAGGCAATGTTTTATTCCTTGACCAGGTCGATGCATAAAGCGAAGACTTGTGTGCAATGTAGATAATGACTGTGGAGACTATTCTGATGAAGATGACTGTGAATCTGAGCCACGGTCACCATGTCGAAACCATGATATTGATGTGTCTGAAGTTGGCAGGACTGCAGGACATGGGTATGTAGTAAAAAGTAGTATTGGGCCTAGTGAAGAGTTTGGGATTGTCTCCAAAGCCAGCTGAAAAAATTGGGGCATGGTGACATTCCCAAAAGTGGAATATGAATCATCATAGTATTTGTATTCAAAAATGCTAAGTAGCCTTTGCAAGAACACTTAACTACCATTTTATTTTGTATACTTGTGAGGATAAAACATGCAGTGTAATATGCTCTGCAAACAGTGTAAATGAATCATAATGTTAGTAAACAGAATCATACATATATGTCACATGAATAAAAATACATTTTATTTAAATGTAAATTTTATAGATATATAGATTTGTTTCTAATGATATTTCACAACCAATCAGTAATTGTCAATTACTTTGCTAAAATGTATGTCTAAAAGGGAGAAAATATCTCTTGACTATTTCTGTAATGGGATGCCTTACTGCAACAACACTTTATGCACAGCTTTCTTCCAGTATTGCATTGTCCACTTACTGGATCTTTGTTGTTTACAGGAGCATTCGTCATTAATCTAAGTTGAAAATTAATCTTTCTGTTCTCAGACCCTGCTGGATTTCTTTCATCTCTAACAAAAAGAAAACATGACATATTGTTTACGTACAAATAGAATTAGAAGGCAGCAATCCAAACTGAATGGAAGATAAAAGTATACTACAGCACCAGAGTGTGTTTAACAAAAATTATACATCCTTTTAATTTAATTTCTTACTGTGCAAGAGCAAAAATGCTGGGTTTTTAGCATTGGGAAGTAAACCAAGAATAAAGACAATTTTAGAAGCTTCTAACTAAAATCTTGCATGAGAAAATGTTCTATAGAGATGCAGTAATGACACTGGTGATTTTGATGGCTTGCTTATCACTTTCTACATTCAGAAAGGTACATATGCATTTGCCATATGTAAATATTGGAAACACTGAAAAGATTGATATGTATGAAACAGGCACAAAAGGGCAAACAAATTATACAGAATCTTCCAAGGAGTTATTTTTGGAAGTATTTCTTGTACATCAGTATATAGATGCATAGAGGTATACAGCTGATGCTCCTGCCTCCCTGGTTTTGTAATGGTTTAGATTTCCTCTCATGTTCCAGGAAAGGCTGCCATTCCACTAGGTCACACCCTGCAAGAAGAGACAATGATGGGAGTAGCTGTATATTCCTTCTAAAGATTTGATGGATGCTGTACATGCTTGATAACCAAGTGCCTACCAGCAAACAAACTAATATAAGTTATTAAATATATATATATAGCTATTGAGATGTACATTTTAAATCTACAAGGAATGCTTTCTTACAGATGTACTTGTCAAGAACAAATGTTCTTTCTCACAAATATATTGATATTGGTAAGGAAAAATGGTTTTTACCTCCTTTCATGCCTAAGGTTTTCACTGTGCTTGAGGTTTAATGTCTTTTATTTGTTTGTTTCTCATACATGATCCTTCAAGAACTTTACAAAACTATCTCCAGTACACAGATGAGAAACCACAAGAGATGAGACAAGCTGCTTGGATGCAGCAAGATGCAGCAAGATCCAGTTCCACAGCTATAGTCTCCATCTCTGACAGAATACAGCTTTTCCAGTCTACCAGGACAGGTGTGCTGACATGCCCTCTTTTGAAGTATAACTTCTCTTGTATTTCTCTTGTAGAATCAATGTTTTAGGGATGCAGCCAGTGGCCAGCCCGTTTGACAATGACTTTTTCAATGGTCTTTGTGAGCGGGTGCGTGATGGGAACACACGGACATACTACCGCAAGCCGTGGAATGTGGCTGTTCTCACGTATGATGTAAGTTTAAGTCTTTTGCAACACAGGATGTGTTTAATTGAATGCCAGCTCCTGGAATACTCTTGGAAGACTCAGCATATCTCTTGGGCCAGACAGCAGCTTTTTAGGCTCAAGCTTGTGCTAAAGTTCAGAGGAAAAGAAGTTATGTTATCACTTACTTTGGCAGTTAAGCTCAGTTATGCCAGACAAACTCCCACATCTTTGTGCTGCGCCTTTGCACAACAAATGAAGCTATCTTTCTGGAATGTTTAAAATATGAGCAAAAAAAAATGAGCAGAAGGTGTACAGAAAAGATTACGATAACCAACTTTTTCTAGGTAGACAAGACAAGAGACATTTTCAAGGACTTGTAAAAGCCACTGATAAAAAGGCAGACATAATATTACAATATTCTGATCCTACTTGTTTTTTCTAACGAGTGATGATTTTCTCTGTCCCATTGGGGAAAAAAAAATGTTAGGCTTTTAAGTTTCAGACTATGACTTTTGGTGAGGTTTGAACACCAAAAATGTTGATGATTGTTGAAAAAAATATTAGACACTTTTCAGAAATCAAAGCACAATTTTGCCTTCTAAATTACTGTAAGTAGGAACTTGATAAAACAAATACAATTTAAATCAGGTCCTTTCAAAATGAGTAAGTCTGACCCAGAGATCTCTGGTTATGTTTGGTTTTGATGTATAACAATTTTCAGTTGCTAAAATGTGATGTTCTGCCAAAGTATACTAAAATAACTGGATTAGTTATTATTTGCTGTAAGAAAAGAAGGCTGAATTGTAATTCTGACTTATTTCATAAGTCAGGAACTTTTAGCAAATTTTAACTGTGTTTTAGGAAAAGAGAGACTAGTATTCCTCACACAGAGCCATAGAATCTCCTGAGCTGGAAGGAACCCACAAGGATCACTGAGTCTAACCCCTGGCTTTGCACAGGACACCACAAGGATCACACCTGAGAGTATTTTCCAAATGCTTCTTTGAGCTCTGTCAGGCTGGTGGTGTGACCACTTCCCTTGGGAGCTGTTCCAGGGCCCAAACACCCTCTGGGTGAAGAAACTTTTTTAATATCCAAACTAAACTTTCCCTGGCACAACTTCAGGCCATTCCCTCGGGTCACTGTCACCAGGGAGCAGAGATCAGTGTCTGCCTCTCCTCTTCCCTCACAAGGAAGTTGTAGACAGTGTAAAGGCACTGTTGACACACCTAAATTACAGTGTTACATGCTGAGATTTAATATTCACTAAATTATTGTCACTGCAGCTTTCTGTTCACTTTTGAGCCACTGAACTGATCCCAATGAGGCAATTTGTGGAGGGAGTGCTATTTCCATTTGTTTTGGTTTAAAAGGAAAAAGAGCTGTAAGAAAATACATTGATATGCTCTGTAAAAAATACAGCTTTAAAATGTTACATATAATTTTCAACTGCTGCCTGTTGTTTTCTCATACAACATTTTTTCTATCTTTTCTCAGACAAAAGCAGACAAAACTTTCTCATCTGTGTACTACCATGATCGTGTGAAAATGTTACAAGAGGTTTACATAGAAAAACAGAAATATTTTAGTGTTGATGCCTCTCTGAAATACACACCTACTGATGGGAGTAACAAAAATGCTTCAGAAGGAAATTTCAAATATGACTACAGAAAGAATTATACGTTTGGTTCCATCCTGCAAAGCTACACAGAAAGGGTGAGATTAATTCTTCTAAAGGTTTTAATGTAGCTATTTTACAAATGGTACAGTTTATGCAGACTTAGAATTAGACAATAGTAATCTAAGTACTCTAGTCAGCTGCTGCTTGTTTTTAATTTGTTTTTTTTTTTTCTTTAAATGAAATAGTGGTGACAGTAGGGTTAATATTTCAGACACAGCCAAATAGCAACTCAAAGTATTTTCTTTTTCCCACTGTTTGTCTTTGATTAGCAAGCACCCTCATCTTCATCAGGGGCTTGGTGTTAGAAAGGATCAAGATGTCTGGTCTCATCCTCATTAAAGAGCAGCTCTGATCTAGTGCAATGTGGACAAATTAGATCAAGTCTTATGATGAAAAATTGCCACTGAGTAGGCCTACACTACATAAACACAAAATTAATTTTAGGAATAATGACCAAAAGGTCAAATCTCAGACATGTGGGTACATCTGTACTAATAAACTAGCCAGGGCTGTAAGGAACAGGCACTAGCACTGGTACAAGATAATCCACAGTTTTCCTAGCTTGCTGGCATGACTTCAGTCAGTGCTAGTTCTCATAAGCAATGCCCATCCTGCACTTCCCCACATCCTATTTGAAGGGAATGTTCTTGTAGACAGTCTGGAGAAAAGCAAGCCCATTTTGGGATTGTGCATAAGCCATACTTCTACCTACCCTTTGAAAGAGTGGAAAGACCCTACCCCATTTTATTTGATAGCAAAGAAGTAGCCTTAGCATTTAGTGAGGTCAAAATCACAGAAAGTGATGTTAGACACGCTGTTGTTGAATCCCAGGCTCAGGGAGCTGCTTCTTCACTGCCCCACCAGCAGGCTTGTGTAGATAATGGGAAGAGCAAAAACAAGAGAACTCATGGGTTGAGATAAAGTTTAACAGGAAAACAAAACCCATGCACACAAGCAAAGCAAAACAAGAAATTCTGTTACTGCTTCCCATGGGCAGGCAGGTGTCCAGGCATCTCCAGAAAAATAGGGCTCTATCACAAGCAATTGGACTTGGAAAAACAAATGCCATAACTCCAAACATCCTCCCTTTCCTCCTTCTTCAACCCACTTTATATACAGAGTCCAATGTCATAAGGTATGGAAAATCCTTTGGATCAATTTGAGTCACGTGTCCCAGCTGTATATCCACCAACCTCCCAAGCACCCCCAAATGCCTTGCCAGCGCAGCAGCACAAAAAGCAGAAATGATCTTGGCTGTGTGCAAGCAATGTCCAGCAATAACAAAAGCATTTCTGTATTATCAAACCTGTGTTCATCACAAAACCCAAACACAGTCCCATGATAAGCCACTGTGAAGAAAATTAACTTTTCCTTCAGCCAAAATGAGCAGAACACAACATTATAGCCTAATCCAGCAGCTGCGTACTAATGGAATTAACTGATCAGGTTATATACCATTTTCCACACTTCATGCCAAGCTCTGTGATTACAATATGCCATCATATCCAAGGCATATCAGCTCCATAAAGCTGAAGTGCACCATGTGGAGAGAATATCACATTTGCCTCAAGTTTGTCAGTGTTGTTGTCTAGGACCCATTCGGAGCTCTGGAGTTCAAACAGATGTAAGGGAAAGCTAAGCTAAGTTTTATCACTGATTAATTGAAATAATGCTGAAGACAAAGATCTGCACAATAAAGATAAGCTGAATACAGCATTGCCTTTGTACTGATATATTTTTTCTTGGGATGGAGACAAACCATTTAAACCTCAAACCATGAATCTTCACAGACATAAAATATCAAGCTCTATAGCTCAGAGGGTTTTAATGTTTGCTTATAGTCCAGTGGCTTATGATAGGATCTTTGGACTCAAATTCTTGCTGAGAGAGCAGTCCAGAGAATGAGTCACAATCTGCTCTATCACATGAGTTCTATCATTGCAAAATCACAGGGCTGCAGGGTAGTGGAGTGAAAGACCCTGCATGAGACCCCTCCAGGGTCCACATGAAAGTTGAAGTCCTAATCCTGGAGGCGTCTGGAGGCACCTGGAGAGGAACTGTGTATGCTGGCTGGCAGGAATATTGCACTTACAAAAATTTCCTCATCTAAGTAAAAAATTTCCTGATTTAGGTACCTGAAGATTTCTGCCACTCTTAAGCAGCATCTGAGTCAGCAGTTTAAGATCCTTTAAATGGTGTTGGATAACACAATGGTCAGGAGCAAGGTTTCTTTACATACCTCCTATGGGGCCCTACTATTAAGGGAGTCACATAAATACTGCGAATAATAATGGGCTTTAGAAGGCACGTGTTCCCTTAGAGTCTTAAGTGCAACTATTTCACAAGATTTTATTTCACAAGGTATGGACAGTAGCTAGGTCCTAATTTAGAATATGATATAAAATCACCTGGAGTGTAATTTACAAAAAAAAATCGGTTGTTATATCTAGACTTACAACGTATGTATGGCTCAAATACATAATATGGAGGGGTTTTCCTCATTAATTTTCCTTTCATGATGTTGGGTTGGGGGTTTTTTGTTTTTAATTGGAACTGTGACCTTCTTTCTAACAGTCAGGAGCGTTTTGTTTTTAATTGGAGCTGTGTCCTTCCTTCTGACAATATGAGAATAACAGAGAAGTGATCCAAAAAGAGAGAGAACTTAGGTGTGCTCTGACTATAAACAAAGAGGAAATGCCATCTGACCTGAGTGGGCAGCTTCTGCTATTTAGCAAGCCATGTAGAACTACTTTTCAATTACTTTACAAAAGTCAGAAAGCCACTTTTCAGTAGGCATTGTGCTTCAAGAGACCTGTGGTCAAATAGATCACAAAGGCCTTCCTGAAATAAGGGAAGAGTTCTACAAAATTGGAAGAACTAAAATAACTCTCTTGCTACTTCCTCAGTTTAGATCAGAGAGCTTTCTAATTTTTATAAAATACGTTTGTCCCATTTCCATAATGCTAGATTGATTGCCATGTTGAAAAGTGCTGCAGCTTCTTTACAAGTAAAAGAGAATAGATTTTCATGCTGTGCTGCATGCCAGAATGTCACTCACTTCTCTTTTCTTCTCCCTGCTTTCAGAACCAAACCTTTCTGCATGTAAAAGGACAGATTCAGCTGGGAAGGTTCCAAATTCGGAGTCGTGATGTTCGTCTCACAGATAGTTTCCTTGATGATTTAAAATTTCTGCCTGCTGAATACGACAAGGGGGAGTATTTCAAATTCCTAGAAGATTATGGCACTCACTATGCAGTCTCTGGAGCTGTAGGAGGAAAATATGAACTTGTTTACGTGCTGGATAACTATGTTATGTCTCAACTAGGTATGCTTTCTGTTGGCCTTGCTATGACCAAGTTCCCACACTTTCAAAGAGACATTTTATGGTAGATCTGTGTATGTGGAAAAATACTGAGAAAGTACAGTTCAGTGCATGCTGCTTGTGGCACACCAGTGACATTATAGAATTACATGAGATTAAGTCAACCTTTATAGCTTACAGAACTATTTGAAATCTCTGTTTTAAGTCTGTGACTAAGGGGGCCAAACAAACCTTTAACAAACCTTGTGAACACAATAGTAATAATTGCATAATTCACAAGAGATCTTGTCCAAAGACAAGAAAACCCACCTAAACCCTGAATCCTATTTGATACCTTTTTGTGGTGCAATCACTCTAAGGGTATGGTGGTGACAAAAAACAAGGAATAAATTGAAGTGCTTTCTAGAAACCACATGGAGCATGTAACTGTGTTGAAATTGATTTCATAGCTTTCAAAAGTCACACTGGAATATTCCATGCCCTGATTAAAATTGGAAAGTAGAAATTTAGTCTTCCCTCACGTGCAGTTCAGATGTATGTGGGTTTGTGCTGGATTAAAGTGATGACACAGGAATGAAGTGAGAAAAGACAATTCTCACATTGATTTTGGAGATCAGAAAATGAACACCTGCTGCTTGCACCACCAATATCAATATTACTATCAAATATTCAGGCTATGAAAAGGGATATGGGACAAATATGTCACTTTCATTTCCCACTATTATTCTGTTCATCACCTCGAGATTGTAGTCTGAATTTTTTAAATCCCAATTTTAAGCAAGATTCTTTCTGAACAGAATGCTGAAGTGGCAGATGATACTGGGTTTGGGTTCAATAAGGAGAAAGGAGATGTTGGAAACAGTAGTGGGTAGAGGTGGATTAGAATTAATGGAAAAAGCATACTTTTAAGAGATCAATGGCCTTGATTAATTTTATGGGGAAAAGGAGTAGAGAAACATAATCGAGATAAGGAGAGACTGAGAGAATTCAGTATAGAAAAAGTTAGTATAGTAAAAGAGTAAATATTGAGCAACTGCAAAAGACAAAATTTCAATATGACAAAAGGAAAAAAATGGTTCCTAAAGGAACCATTTTTATTGAACCATTTTAGTGAACCTGCTTTCAACCAGATAAAGAAAAACAGAAATCCATTTTTGGTAATTTCCTAGTCACCACAGGTCTCACCTGGATCTGTTCAGGCACTTCAACTACAGTCATCCTCATATTCATTACATAGACAAGTTAAAAATAAAAGATAAATGGCAAGAAGAAAGCCATAAACATTTCCAATAGGCCTGAAATGTATTCTGTAAGAATAACAATATCTTGCTATTTATGCTTATTCAATCCATCTAATCACCTTTTTCTACTTCCAGGAATCACTGTAGAAGATGTGAAAAAATGCCTTGGCTATCACTTAGGTGCCAATATTGCATATGAAAACATACAAGCCAATTTTAATGTTGATAGTGGCAAATGTGAAAATATTCACAGGATGGACAAATGTAAGTATATCCTTGATTTACATTATATCTTTAGCTTAAGAAGAGATAACACGAGCTGCTTCCCCTGAATGATCAATACAGTTATTGCTGTTAGGGGAAAGACAAATCCAGTAGAGCAATACAGATGAGATTCATATTCTTCCATTCTCTCAAGTCAAGGCAGCCTGAGAATGTGTTGCCAGCACACACACATATGAACACATCAGCATGACGCACACCTACATGCATACAGACATCACTGGCCACAAATAAATACAGACAAAACAAAGTGCTCAGAAAAACTCAAATGGCACAAATGTTTCATCTTTTTCTCCTCTCCATCTGATCAGGGAGAAAGTCTTTCAGTGGTCAATATCACAGAATCACAGGAAAGTTGAGGGTTGGGAGGCCACCTGGTCCAAGGCAGCACAAGCCTCAGGTATTTCAGTCCCACCACAATACTTATATATAATCAGTACAGATAATTCCAGCAGTTGACCTTAAATATCCAGCTGAACCAGCAACTGTACCATTAGCCTCTCCTGTCAGCAGCAGAGATAACACAGGCCCACTGCTCCACTCCCACCGCTGGTGCAGACTCTGATGCACTCCAAGACACACACGCTGTGGATGTCTCTAGGGACTGGCCTTAGGTGCTCGGTCAATCCAGCAACTGGCCCTCAGATCCTCTGACCTCCAGTTGCCTTAGACAGAAATGCACTCATATGAGAACCGATCTCAATCAAACCCAGAACTGTGAGGTCACTCCAGTATTTGGCCTAGAAACCCGGTATCTGGCTCCTCCACTTGTCTCACTCTAAAAATAGACACAAAATCACAGAATGCTTCGGGTTGGAAGGGACCTTAAAAATCATCTAGTTCCAACACATCATTTTGGAAAGGGGTTCAACATACTAGATCAGGCTAGTCCAGAGTCCCTTCCAACCTGGCCTTGAACACTCAGAGGGATGAGGCACAGTAATCTGTTCCATTGCTGCACTGTACTTTGAGTAAAGAAATTCCTTTTATCATCTAACCTAAATCTCCTCTCTTTTAGTTTAAAATCACTCCTCCTTGTCCTGTCAGTATCTAACCTAGTAAAAATATTACCCTCCTCTCTCTTTATAAGTCCCCTTCAAGTACTGGAAGACTGAATGAGGTTTCCCCATAGCCTTCTCTTTTCCAGGCTGAACAACCCCATCTCTCTCAGCCTGTCCCTCATGGGAAAGAAAGGTCTTCCAATATTTTGTCCATTTCTGTGGCCTCCTCTGGACTTTCTCCACAGGGTCCACATCTTCCTCATGTTAGAGATCCCTAAGCTGAATGCAGGTGAGATCTCATGAAAGCAAAGTAGAGGGGCAAAACCTCTTCCCCTGCCCTGCTGCCCACGGGGCTCTGGATGCAGCCCAGGACACGTTTGGCTCTCTGGGCTGGGAGTGCCATGGCTGGGGCATGTCCAGCCTTTCACCCACAGCACCCCCAAGTCCTTCTGGGCAGGGCTGCTCTCCACAGGTTCTTCTCCCAGTCTGTGTTCAGGCCTGCTATTGCTTAACCCAGGTGCAGCACCTTGCACTTGGACCTGCTGAACTTCATGAGGCTTTTGTGGGCTCACCTTTAAGTTTGTCTGGGTGTCTCAGGATGGAAATCAATCCTTCTGTTGTCTTAATCCTTCTGTTGTGCTCAGTTTGTGTCATCTGGAAACCTTCTGAGGATGCACCTGACTCCACTCTATCATTGATGAAGATACTGATGAGAACCAGTCCCAAACAGAGCCCTGAGGGACACCACCCATCACCAGCCTCCACCTGGACTTAGAGCCATTGATCACAACCTTCTGGCTGTGTCCATCCAGCCAGTTTCTTGTCCACCAATAAGTCCACCCTTCAGGTCCATATGCCTCCAATTGGGAGATAAGGCAGTCATGAGGAACTGTACCAAAGGTTTACAAAAGGCCAAGTAGATGACATCTATTGGTCATCCCTTGCTGACTGTTGCTGTCACTGCATCACAGAAAGCTACCAGATCTAGGCCACAGCAACAGCTGCTCTGGCACTTGGCTCCCAAGCCACTTACCCTGTATTCACCTACTAGTCTGGCTCGACACCTGCTAGTCATCACACCCTGGCACATGTATTGTCACTTGAGCCAGGGGTTGCCACTACAAACACCAGGTGCCCATCAGCCCTTGTCCAGCTCTAGCTGCTGGCACACAGGGCTTTATACATGCATGCACACAGAATAGAGTCCCTTCACCCTAGGAAAGAGTTAGAATGGAATTTAATGGTAGGCCAGGACAAACTGCAAAGATGAAGGACAATACACAGCAGAGTAGCTCATAGATCAGTCATTTGTCTACATACAATCAGTCCCCTTTTTTTGCCTTTATCCCTTTATTTTCTCAAGTTTGCTCCTCCCAAAGCCACCCTGAACCCCACTTACCTTTTCAACGGCACCCCTGTAAATACATGCTGCGAATTTAAGTTCATGCAATCACAAAATGCCATTCTTTGCATCCAGAGAACTCTTCCATTGACTCATCTTGCTGCTGATTCATCTTCAGCCCCATCCTACAGGGCTAATGGCTCTGCTGAAACAGGCCTGGGAGGAGCCAAAGCAGGGGCTCCCTTTCTCTGATTGCCCTGTTTGTGTTCCCCTGCCTGTCATTGTTGCCCTCAGCTCCTTTATGTGTCTGGAGATGGGCTTTATTTCACATGGTATAAAAATTGCAAAAGGGAAGGATATTTACTACTAAGTGCATAAGAGACAATAATTTTCAGTGCTCTGCCCATGTATTTTAATTATGAAGTAAAAGTTCCTACTATTCCAATTCATGCCCTATTTTGGTTTAGCTCAGGGGATACAGTAGAATTACTCATTGTCTTTTTCTTGTCATCAAAGGACTGTGATTTCTATAATGTGTCTCAGTTTGTCCTATCCTTTCTTTTCCTTTCAGATCTAGTGTTTTCTAATTTAATTGCAAAATTAAAGACTTCCTCCCACATAAGAGGTATAAGCAAAGAGATATTGAATACAACCAAGAGTTCTCTCTATAATCATTTTACAAAGAGGAGCTGGCTGCACTAGGAGGACAGTTGTTTTTCCAGATGCATGGGCATTAAACTTCCTTCTTCACCCTCTTTTTTTTTTCTGCAGCAGAAATGAACGATAATGCTGTCATTGATGATGTCCTTTCCTTAGTTGAGGGAGGGAAGATTGACTTTTCAGTTAAAATCAAAGAAATGTTACTACGAGGAGCCAAAACTGTTGATGTAGAGGATTATATAGAGTGGGCTAAATCTTTGGTTGATGCTCCAGTAGTGATACAGCAGCGGGTAAGTACAGCTTCTTCTAAGCTGTGGCTTTTTACAGTTTGAAAGCTTTTGTTCTATGATGGAGGTGAGACTCCAAGTTTATAATGAACTTTCACACATTACCTTATCTTAACTGTTTCTTCAGATTTTTATTCTAGTGATGATTATATCGAAAGGATTCAGAACTTTAGAAGAGTGTGTTATGCATGGGCTTTTTTTCTTCCACAGCCTTCTCCAATACATACACTTGTTCCAGTTAAGCTAAGAGATGCATATTTAAAGAAACAAAATTTGGAAAGGGCAATTGAAGACTACATTACCGAATACAGTGTGTGCAAATGTGAACCCTGTAAAAATGGAGGCACCCTTGTGCTGGTAGATGGAGTTTGTACATGCCTGTGCTCAAGTTATTTTAAGGGAATTGCTTGTCAGATTCCCAAATCTACATTAGTGAAAGGTGAGTAAATACTCCAAATAAACTAAAATGAGCATATCTGTTGTAACAATAGGCTGACAAAATGAGCCTTCATAAGAATAGAAGCATTTCTCCTTTATACCTACTGCTGTCAAATCTCAAGGGCAAGGTGTGGAAGGTAAGGTAAGTTACTGGGTTCTTTCCATAAAGAGGGTACACTAATTTGGAGTTCATTGTCCCACCTACATTACTGCATCTTGGAATGACACAAAGCTCATTTAAGAACACAGCAGTATTATCAAAGCCTGGTGCCGTACTGGTAAACCGATTTCAGGCAAAAGCAGTCTCACCATGTCTTAATTTATTTTGTCTTCAGTTTTCTGCAAAAGCTCAGTGTCTGCTAGCACATGCTCATGTTTCACAATTACTGTGCTAGTTTAATATTAGGTTGGGGAAAAGGGAAAGGAATGCAGTTCCACAACTGACAACATAAAAAATTTACTGTGAAGTAAATTCATTCTCTGTGGCCAAGTTTTTAATGCACAGGTGCCCAAAATGGGCCTTAGAGCTTGTTTCCTAGCATGACAAAAATGTTGAAAGCCCAGGGTTCTTAAGCGCTGCCACTGACAAATGCATTTTTAAACGCCAAATCTTTGTGATGGGTTGTGTTCAGGAGGCTGCAATGATCTGCAGAACCACCATAACTGAGTTGAATCATGGTCTGCCTTGAAAGAGGTAGATGGCCTAATCCTGTATGCTGTCTTCATACCAGTTGTGACTGATGGAGGCTGGAGCTGTTGGACTGCCTGGTCCACCTGCATCAATGGAGAGAGCACTCGAACTCGCCAGTGTAATAATCCTGCACCAGGACCTGATGGCAGACCATGCCAGGGAGAAAGCATTGAAAAAAGGCCCTGTGAAGAAGGGAAATAGTTATGCTCCTCAAAACCAGGTAAGCAGCCTCTTTAAATTTCTTGCTGCAGTTTGGAATAAATCTTCAGCCAATATTTGGGGCATTTCAAAAATGCAGTTGACTACGTGATGGGTATGTTCACTCACATATTTCACTTAAATCTGTAATTTGATACTACCTTTGATCAACCACTGTGTATTGAATTTATGAATGGTTAGATTTGTATTTGAATGTTTTGACAAGTAATGTTATATTACAGAACTCGGGATTAGAATAGAATTCTGGATAAGAATATACTAAAAATACCGTTCTCAAAAAAAACAGATTTCATCTCCAGTCAGACTATCCATCAAAAAGCTTATGTCTTAAGGAGAGGGAAGAGACTTTCCAGGAAAGAAAATATTAAGACAGTTTAGGAGACTGAAGCCTCTTACTTGATAAATAGAATACTGAAATCCAACAAAGCTAGTGTTAAAGCAGCTTTGAAACTTTTATTGAGGGAAGAATATTATACAGATCTGGAAGATCAAGAGAAATATCACAAGAACAGGTATAAGTAGTATAAATTAAACAAACCAGCAAGAGGTAGATTTTAAACAGACTGAAGACCCATCCTTCACACAATGGGTATACCAAAAGTAAATATGCATTTTAAAACTTCAACACAAAAAACAGAAGATTATTAAAGGCTTACTCAGGAAGTCTCTCAAGGATCAATTTTTGCAGGATTGGAAACTATTGTGGCTGGACAGTGCCCAGGCAGAAAGGGCCCTGGGGGTACTGGTCAACAGCGGACTGAACACGAGCCAGCCGTGTGCCCTGGGGGCCAAGAAGGCCAAGGGCATCCTGGCGTTTATCAGGGACAGTGTGGCCAGCAGGAGCAGGGAGGTCATTCTCCCCCTGTACTGGTGAGGTCACACCTTGAGTGCTGTGTCCAGTTCTGGCCCCTCAGTTTGGGAAGGACCTTGAGACGCTTGAGTGCGTCCAGAAGAGGGCAACGAGGCTGGTGAGGGGTTGGACCACAAGCCCTGTGAGGAACCACTGAGGGAGCTGGGGGTGTTTAGCCTGGAGAAAAGAAGACTCAAAGGTGACCTTATCGATCTCTACAACTTCCTGAAAGGTGGTTAGAGTCAGGTGGGGCTTGGTCTCTTTCTCCAGGCAGCAACTGACAGAACCACAGGACAGAGTCTTAAGCTGTGCCAAGGGAAATATAGGCTGGACATTAAGAAAAAGTTTTTTATGGAGAGAGTGATAAAGTACTGGAATGGTCTGCCCGGGGAGGTGGTGGAGTCACCACCCCTGGATGTGTTTAATAAAAGACTGGATGTGACATTCGGTTCCATTGTTTAGCTGAGGTGTTAGGGCATGGGTTGTATTCAATGGTCTTGAAGGTCTCTTCCAACCTTGTGATTCTGTGATTCTGTATTCTGGGAACATATTGCGATGTGTTTCCCTACTCCTGGACATTCCCTAGGTCAGTGTTATTGCCCTCTTGTTAAATTCGGGGTATGAAGTTGGCCTTCGCTTGATTCAATGAAGCTGGTGTTATCAAAATAAAAACAAACATCATAAGCAGTTTAATTTTATTCCTGTACTGTGTCATTAACATTTACGTCTTCAGCCATGAGAGCAAACACCACAATGATTATTCATGACATTCACATTTCACCAATGTTTCCTCTGCTATGGCATAGAAAAAGATATTAACCTTATTAATTTGGCTTCTGATATTATATGGTTTCAGACATGTGGAGTCCTCACTCTTGAAGCAGAAGTCTGATATTTAAGTCTTCTAAAAATCACCCTATGAGTTTTGATTCATCCTTCACAGCATAACACAGAGCCTCAGAATGGGTCAGGTTGGAAGAGACCACACTGGGTCATCTGGTCCAATCTCCCTACTCAAGCAGGGTCATCCTAGAGCATGTGGCACATGATTGTGTCCAGATGGTTCTTCACTACAATTCTTTTACTTTAAAGTCATATTTTGGAGACAATAAAATCATTACATTAGTGAGCTATAAGAGTAAAAATTGCTTTAAATTTTGACCAAATATATATGTTGTAGCTACTATCTCCTATCACTTCTTCACTATTTTTCATCTTTTTTCAGAAAACATTCATGGATTCCAAACCGGTTTCACAAATCACAGTTTCTGCAGGCCAGCTAGCTACACCAGAATAGTCGAATGCCATGATTTAAAAGTACCTGCAGCTTAAATGATCTGTAATCAAAACAAAATAATAAACTATAAACATATTAACAGAGATGTGCTGATACAGTAGCTGTGGTCAACCTTTTATTTGTCTGTTGCTGTCATTAGAATATGGATATGCCATCTTTGTTAGTTAATGGAGTGTCTATTAATGTTTTTCATCATTATTTCTAGCATGTTTTCAAACTGATTTTCAAGAATCAAATCCAGCATAATTATAAGAATATAAGAATATAAGGATATAAGTATATTGCATCATTTGCTTGGCGGTACATTGTCAGAGAAGAACTTTGAAGAGTCATTGTCTTCAGCAAAATGCCATTGGAGATTCATTTCAGCCCTATGCTTTACATCTAATTCATGGCATAGATCACAAGATGTTTATGAAGACGTGCAGCTTCACTAGAGCTATTATGCTTGCTCCTCACAATATTTGCAGAATAGTTCATCACTGTGTCTTGTCTACGTCAATGAGTTAAAGATTTTATGAGAATTCAGAGGGACATTACAAAGGGATAAAAGAATTGTCCTATTACTCTCCAGATTTTTAGCAGAAATTCCAAAACAAGGAAACAAGATTGATGCAATTATGTTGTCACTGAACTCACTTGTCCATCTTCCTCCGTGACTTTTGAACCCAGCAGACAATTATTGGAAAATCTGGAATGAGGAGGAAGGATAGCTCTCAAACAGGTATCATTTAAAAAGGCAGCTAACTTGGGAAAACAAAAAGAAATCAGCATCCCCTTTGAGGAAAAGGTAACCATGTTAACTTAGCTATACTACTAGACATTGGAAGATCCCCATGGAAGCATACTATAAGGAAACAGTTAATAACAAAGATATATGAGGGCTGAGTGGTTTAGAAATACAGAAATAGTAGATGACATCAGATCAATGAGATTAGTCCCTTGCATAGTGGCAGTCCAGATCTGGAAGAGTGCCCTGGAACATTCTTTACCTTCCTCCTGCCCACCATGACTGACTCTAAAGACTCTGAGTACCCAAGATAAAACATCACAAAAGAAAGCAGGAGAGAAAACAACAAAATCTACTGTGCTACAAAAATTAGATGGAAAAAAGACCTTTCACTGTTCCTGACACAATGAATAGTCCCTTCAGACCACAGGAGTGGCAACAGATTTCCTCTAATTTATGCTCACACCTGCACCCAGTATTCCTGCAGTCTTCCTGGGACATTTCAGAAAGCCTGAAACCTGACAGGCTTTTTACTGTACTGTGCACCTGTAATAAGGCACCTCTTGGTGAAGATCTGGTGTTACTGTCTCACAGCAGGAGCAGAATTCTCCACCAAGAGTAGAGCTATCAGATATCAGAAAACTTTTAATAGACAGAGCAAATCCTAAAGAGCTGGTCGTGAAAACATTCCTACTTAAAAAAAAAAAAAAAAAAAAAAAAAAAAAAAAAAAAGTACAAAGAGAATGGGCTTAGGGTAACCTACCATAATCTAAGATTTAACACACAGTGTGAGCAGACATGGTGACCAAGCATCTTTCCAGTACAGTTAGTAATCTGTCTCTGATACACAAATTTTTTCCAGCAGAATTATTCCTGTCCTGTTATTAAATGTCTTTCCTAAACTGCTCATGTAGCACAAGCAAGCCTTACTGATCTCCTTCCTCCTCTATGCTCTTTGGAAGATCATTTCTGAATGTGAATGAATATAAATTATAATATAATTCCCACTTTAAATGTAGTTGCAACTTATTTAGACACACTTGATTTCAATCCCATATTTTTTGGTAGAAAGACTCCTTCTTCCTTGATACTTACAGACCTTGCCATAACCTTTCATCTCCACTTTCTTAAGCTACCCAGGGTAAGCTCTTTCAGTGTCTTTTGAGAACCCAGGAAGTCCTACTCATTCTGTAAGTCTCCACTTGGTCACTCAGCATATTTGATCAGAGCTGCACACAAAACTCTAAACAAGCCCTCATCAGTCCTCTGCACAAATTTTTTTCCTGCCTCTCCCAAAAATCATTTGCCTAATCAGCATTCAAATTACATGTACTTTCCACATGTGGGTGTCATGTTAGTGACTCATTGTGTCCCTGTCACAAAGCAAAAAAGTTTTCTTTCTAGCCTTAAGTATATGACTTTGCTATCAAAATTTGGTTGAGTTCTATTACTCCAATACACACACTATTCTCCTCCTTCCTGCATAACCACTTGACACCCCTCAGGATGAGAACTGCTTAGCTTAGAACATCTTCAGATAACATCAGTATAGGCCCTTCTCTTGAACTAGACCCCAGCAATGGATCAGACTGGATCAGTCCCATGATCCCTGATGCCTGCAGAACACTGCAAGTAATCCAAATTAAACTCAGTAATTCTCTTTCTGCTAAAGTGATGTAGCTTTAACCATCTCCTAGTCTACCTTACAGTCTTTCTGATAGGTCACATCTTCTCCCAATTCCTGTCACTTAAATTTCAACAAAGGATATCACCTGAAATCCTCTGCTGAAATCTAGACAAATAAGTAAATAGTATTACCTTTGCCTTAAATGCCAGCTCAGCTTTACAAAACAGGTATTAATTTATTAATGAATTTATTTATTAAGAGATATAATCCCTTGTTAGTGAAACCTACATTAGATGTAGCTACATATATCTGATGTTTTCTCATTCAAATAGGTTTTTTCAAAATTTTTCTTGTGCTCAAGAAAATAAGCATGTAGCTGCCCTGGTGATTTCCTGGTTTTAGGAAAATAGGTAGTGTGTTTGCTAATTGCCCTTATAAGTATCTGTAGTTGTATTTGCTATGATCTATATAATAGATAATGTATTGTATTGATACATTTCATTGAAAGTTTAATAGAAAGCAAATGATTTGAGACAGCAATACAGTAATCTTTTCAGTGCTGTAGCACTGAGATTTTAGGAAAATCCTGATTTCCCCACAGAATGGAGTATAAACCTTGCTTCTGACACAGATACAGTACTTTTTGGTTTTTTTATGATTATATTTATTTATCCCCCATTGATTCATACTGAGAAGATTTGTCACTGAAAACTCAACTGATTTTTATTTAGAAGTTAGGCATCACCAATATATACTACTACCCTCTTTCCTGTATTAACCAGGACTTCATTCCTCTTCTTCCTTCTTTCACCCCTTTTCATTGATTTTTTTTTTTTTTTTTCGTTTTTGGGGTTTTTTTTTCTAGATCTAGATCACTGAAGTTTATGGCCATATGCCTTCTTCCTTTAATTTTTGTGCACAGGAAGTCTACAACACTACAGAACTTTAATACTCTGTCGGACCAGGACAATTTTTTTTTTCTGATAGTATCATCTATGAAGAGCCCAATAATTAAAGGCTAACTGATAGAGATATAGTTCAGCTTATTAGAGATAGAAAATTCCTCCAGATAATAAACATCCATGAAAGTCTGGGTCAGAAGAAAACATGTATGGAATTTACAGTGAAGCCTAAATATATGTAAATTCAGGAACCTTTAGTATGAAAAATAAAACCAAAATACATTTGCCTTTTTAATTCAGCCGAAGTTTACTGAAAAGAATTACTATATCATTTTATCATCAGCATAGACCTGGTTTACGTGAAAATCTTGGAAGCAATTAAATGAATAAATAAAACCTATTCGTCCTTCACAGCAGTGCAATGTAACCCAAACAAATACTGTTTACAGTTCTGCTAGGTCTCTGATACTGTGCAAAACAAAAATATTGCTGTTATCTTTTCATGTGAAGGCCGGATTGGCCACATACACTCTCAAAAGAAGTGTTCGCAGTGTAGGACGAAGGGCATCTTTCACACCCTCTAGGTACTCAGCTGGCCTGAGGCTCCAGAAGCCAGGAGACAGAAAAACTGGAATTATGGTAAGTACAGGACTTTATGAATTTATTTTTTATTACATGGATGCATTAGCACTAAAGCTGCCTTGGATGGGACTGTAAAACTTTAAATTTACTTCTATCAGTTTTCAAATCCTTGAATCTGGCTTTCTTCTTTTGAGGGCATGAGGAAGCTTTATTTTTTGGGGTCCTTCATCATCTGAACTGGTTTCTAATTTATTTACTGATTTTGGCATTCAAAATTAAGGAAAACAACTTCTTTCAAAGCTAAACTGACAAATTTGTTTGTGCATCCAGAGGAATTCTGCAGTCAAGCGTCAGTGTGACACTAACCAAGAAATGGGAAGGGCTCACACCTTCTAACTAGATTTTAAACTCCTGAAGTAGCTTGTGTATACCATGTATCACCGTACCTACATCCAAACAATCACCCTACCTGGATGTAGTATTACTAAAGAGGTTGACTTGAAGCTGTCAATCCTGTTTCAAAAGAAAGGAAAAGGTGCCTTTTGATACTTAGAGGTGAAAATGGGGTTTCTTTAATTTGTACTACAGGAGACCAAATATGTATGGAATATTTATATTTGCAAAATCCTGCATTAAAAATTGCACAGGAAGTGCACAGTTACTCTTCTGGCATGATTCAGGTGTCTAGCTGCTTTCACAAACAGGTTTGTTTAGAAACAACATTCATGTGAACTTCTATTGACAAATACAGTCTGACAGCCACAGAAGACCAGCAGATCTTGCAGAACTGGGAACTCAGCAGACTTTTGAAACAGATTTGTGCAAAATACAGCTCTCAGGGCTAAGAACAATAAATTGCATGTTTTTGTTAAACATGCATGGGTTTTCTGTCCACCAAGCTGAACTGGAGCATAAGAAGTAGAGAAACACTGAGAGATAATTTTTTCCCCCAGATATTTATGCTACTTCCAAAAATTCTGTAAACTAACATCTGCCCCAATCAAATCCAAAAATGCTTTTTTCACTCACTGTTTAAGACAGCCGGAAAAACGCCGTAACAGTAAAGCCGGACAAGCAGCAGGCGGAGTGCTGGCAGCGCCCGCGCAGCTTTGCTCTGTGGGTGCATAGTGCCCTCTGGTGGCGCAGAGCGACACGCCGCACTCAGAGCCTCACCGACACCTGCTTATTCTCTGGTGTCCCGCCAGCTTCAGAGCCTCATCACATCGCTAAGGAAAACCACTGGCAAGCCAGGTATACACTACATCCACCAGACCATTCATGCTGAAATCAGGCAATATTTCAGCCTATTTAAGAGATGCTGAATTAATTGAAACCTTCCCTATCCTGTACTCTGCAACTTGGACAAAAAAACACATTTGCAGACAGATTTAGAATGCAGAACAACAACACCCTTCACATGATCTTTATTTGTTAAAGATTTTCATATTTGTGGGGAATGGGGGGGGGNNNNGGGGGGAGGGAGGAGGAGGGAAAGCTAATATAAGAAAATGTGTTAGGTATGCAAATAAGGCAAAGATAAATCATATGCATAAACAAATGTAAATATGAAGCTGATACAGAACATATCATGTGACTTTGTTAACATCTCTAGATAGCATAATACAGAAAACAGAAGAATATTTAAAGGTGTACTTTTATCTTTTTTGTGACAGGAGCAGTTTAGTGTTTATCAGTAAATCATCTACACCTGAATCAACATTCTAGGATTAAGAACCTGCTGGAATTTGTGGGTTCATTTCAACATAAAGTAATCTTTTTAGATATTTTTTTTTTCTTACAAACCATTCATACTGGGTTTTTTCACAGTTAAGAAAAAAAATAATAAAAGTAGTTCTTAAGCAGAGTTCAGGAGTCTTTACAGGAAAAATATGAAATGAACAAAAAGAGCACCTGCCTTCAGCCACAACCTTGTATGTAAAAGGTGAAGTACACAGAAAATTAAGAATGGAAAAATTACACAGAAATGTACCAAAACAAAGCCACATCTATGTTCCAGCACTGAAATTGTGAACAACAGTCTCTCTAACTTGCAATATCCTCACTTGAAGATATTGAAAAGTAATGAAAATTATTTATTACACTTTTAAAAATGAGACATGTAAGAAATTTGCCAAATTCATTCCATAATTACAAACAAAATTATTTAATAATTTTAGGGAGTTTACATTTTCATAGAATGAAATGGGAATCAGAGAATCTTGTGCATCTTGTATTTGCAGCTATGTCTGGGTGTTCCTTTCACTTCTGCTGACACATCTCTAATAGCTTTTCTTCCCATTAGACACTTGTTTAGCTAAGTTTTAGAGAAGTGTCACGACCTCTATAATACCACGATTCTTCTCTAAACCCCTGAGGGCATCTGCATTTTGATTCTGAAGGTGAGTCACCTGTTTTCTTATGTCTTTGGAGAAGAAAAACTTTCAGAAATCATGTCTCCAGGCTCTCAATTATCTTCTTAAAAGGCTCTCAGAACACCTATTTATGTACAACCATTGATCTTCTCCATCTCTTAGTAATTTTTTTACCTTTTTTCAAAATCCTTTTGTTAATCCCTTTTATATCTTCAGGTGTTTATTCCCTAGTAGTCCTGTTTCTATGATTTCTGTGGTCTTGTCTTATTCTCTTATGGATCTCAGTCTTTAATGCATTATTCCACAAATAAATTTCCAGGGATTTGGGTATTTTCCACACATGACATGAGTTTTCTTATCAAATCTCTTTTCATCATCCCATAAGAGAAATTTTTCCAGCTCAAATTTATGCAATAGCTCACAAGAATGAACAGTATGGTCTTCCCCAAGCTGACCACTGTTGCATTTCTGCTTCCTGCTGCTCTTCTCCCCATGACAGTCAGCAGCTGTCCTCTGCTCCACATTAAAAATGTTCTGTTGAATTGATGATCTACCCAATCTTTGATAAATGCTCAGCAGACCAACATTTCAATCTAGCCCGTGGTCAGCTAGATTGGTTGGCAGCATGATCTTGCATAACAAAAAAATGGATTCTCTTTTTCTCCATACAATTTAGCATCTAGAGCAAAAAAGCTGCTATATGCTGCCTCATCGGTCATGGCCTCTAACTCCTCTGAGGCAGCAGCAAAACTGAAAGAGACACTGCTGAATTTGCCCTTTTCTTTCACACAAATTGTGTAAACAGCAGATTCAAGTGCCTGAAACAGTGCAAATAACAGACTTGGTAAGTATCTAAATTTGCATGATTGAAGTTAAGAAAGCAGCCATAGCTTCTCTTGATGCTTCAGGTTTTAGCTTTTATATTTTTCAGATTCTGTACTCCTTTAGTGTGAACCTCTGAGTTTCATATTAGGGGATAGTAGATAGTAAGCTCTCTTCACAGAGTAGGTAGAAAAACAATTCCTTCTCTAGCTGGGGACCAAAGTAAAATGATCCAAATTTCAGGCCCATGAACATAACCAAACATGGACTGAAGACAGAAAAACAAGAAGGATGGGACTTCATAAGCTAAAGCTATAATTGGACAATTAACTCCAACATGCAAATGAACCAGAATTTATAAAAGTGTGAGACCCCATGACCAGTCATGCATTTGTGACCATTTTGGGATCATATTGGGTGTAACCCCGGCTGGCTCTTGTACTGCCCAAGGTGTACCCATTGAGGCCTCCTAATAAACACCTATCTTATTCTTTAGCTCTTAGTCTTTTCTCTGTTCTAGGTCAGCCTTCAGAAGGCATCACTCTGCCTCAGGCAAGCAGCAGGCAGGCACTGAGCAAACAAAACAGCGGCACCTGTAAGCAATCAGGGAGCTAGGATGCATGACAGGCTAGAAGCTAAGTAGGAAAAGCAGTGACTTTATTGGTGTTTTCAAATGTCTAATGGAAGTGTGTCATACTCATCTCAGAGATGCACATGGATAGAGTGAGAGGCAAAAAAGGCACTGGAAACAACACAAAAAGGACCCCCAAAATCCCAATTAGTTTCCTTCTTTTGTTAGTTTAGTTTTGTTGTTGCTGGCATTCTGAGGGTTTGTTTGTTTGGGGTTTTTTTGTGGGGTTTGGGGTTTTTTGTTTTTTTTTTTCCTTTTATTTTTCTTTTAACAGCGATAGAAATCAAATGCTGGTACAATTTAGAGGGTCAGCAGATTTTCCTCCCTTGCTCCCTCCGTACCTAAATGATGCTGGAAGGTTAGGATTTTTCACAGGAGAGGCTCCTCCGTTAGAGGTCACTGTTGTGCCAGCGCTCGGGAAAGGCGCCACGTTAAAAACGTGATGTTTGTCCCGAGGGAGCGCCGCTGGGAAGGGCTCTCTCCTGAGTACGGCTGCCAGGAGAGACCCATCTGACCAGGGCAGTGTATGGTGTAAGAGGGAACACACAGCTCACCTACTGTCATTTCACAGGTAGCACATTCCAAACGCTGGATAAAGAGGGGAAAAGTGAGGATAGCAGAAGAGAGGAAAGTCTTGGGAAAGGACAGGAGTGTAGGATAGGAAAGAAGAAATGTTATTTTTGAAAGAAACTCTTAGTATGCCAGCAGGGCTTCAGAATATGGGGTTTGTGTACACTCTCTGTCTAAGCTGACTTTACCAAAAGGACTCTTAGCAGATGGAAAATTGATCCTGGTTTTCTGCTGTGATTGCCAGTTGCACAGGTGAATGCATTCTCACTTAAACTAACTTCTCCTTTCTTTCATTTATGGATTTATATCGCAGGCTAACCAGTTATTTTAAAGCCAGAAGGTTTTGTGACCAACCTGCCACCACCTGCTAAAGATAAGGGATCTGGGATAGCCAAAGTTTTTTAAAAGCCTGAAGGATAAGGACATAGAAAAGATGTCAGGCATTAAGCAAATATTAGGCAGAAGGACTTAGGAAATTTTTCCAGAAACATTCTTCTTAAGATGTGTGGATTAAACTGTTTTCATTTTTAAACTTTGTTGTCTTTGATTAAAACTATTTCTGAAGTTACTTTGTGTTTTGAAATGTTTATGATGTGGGAGCATTCTCTTTGTTGTTTTTATTTAGGCCACATCATTGTCTTCTTTTTTTAAGCTTTCCCTTTCCACCTTCTTGCTTTAGAAATAAAAATAATTGCAATATAGCATACATGGTAACTAAAAAATTAAAATTTCAGCCTAGGATAGAAGACTCTACAGGTTTTAGATGTAGTTCTAATAAATAAGACTAATTATCACAGAAGCACTAGGAAAGGATACAGAGTGGTGAAATGCTCCTGGCAACTGAGAATTTAACTTGAGCTTTAACTTTGTGTTTCAGATGTGTTCAAATTTAGTCTCACTTGTGACAGCTATAGTACAGAAAGATGTAAATCTGCATTTTTTCTAAACTTTACTAGGGTTTGTTTGACTAATTGAGATTCACCATGAAAATCTAGGAGATTTTGTTTGTTTGGGGTTTTTTAAGCAAATATCCTTTAAAAGTAAAAGCAGTGTGACCCTTCTAATATGAACTGGGGAACAGCTAACAAATGTAGGTCTGATCTTCCACTTTTAAAAATGAAAAGACTGAAGAGCTGTTGTTAAGAAATCATCAGATATTAAAGAGACTAAATTGCTCTCATCTGAAACCTTTTACTCAGGGGTTTAAGGAGGATACCTTAAAGGGTAAAGGCCCTTTATTACCCACTTCCCAAAGAAAGCCTAAGATACCTGAGCTAGGTGATACCTGAAGAGGTACAGATGTCAGCTCCAAGTCTCCTCTGTCCCATTAAGGTGGTGCAGAAGGCCATACAGCTCAGAACAGCACCTTGCCTGCAGCTTGGATTTTTAGGAAAAACCAGTTTTTTAGGAAATACGAGTTTCTATTTTGTTCCTCTGCACTAATACCAGGTGAGACTTGAAGAGTTGGTGAGTGTTTAATATATGAGAGGGAGGAAAGGAGATTTTAAATTTGTACATGAAAGTGTGGGCTGTCCCTGTCTCCCTCCCACAGGGTTTACACAACTCCTGGTGAGGTATTTGCATGGGGTTTTTGCACACCTTTTTGCCTCCCAGGCAGAGGCAGGGAGTGACATATTGAAGAGGAAGGGAAGTCAGGAGTGTTTTGCTAAAGCTGTCCCTGCTGCTTTCCCACTTCCTCCTGGTATCAGCAGCTGGGGGGGATGCTGAAGGGGAAGCCAGGCCAGCTGATAACCCCCTGCTTAGCCATTCACATGAGGGTATATAGGGTGGAAACTGAAGCAACTTCTTTCTTGAGAGAGTTTCCCTTCCCCTCTGACGCCCCAGTGTGCACTTCCCGCAGCTCGGGCTCGCTCCCTTCTCCTCTCCCCGCTGCTGCGATCGCCGCCTCCGCGCCCTCAGGCCTGCGCCGGCCCCATCCAGCCCCGGGTCCTTCCGGGGCAGCCTGAGCCCGGGCAGGGAGGCACAGAGTCGGGGCTCGGTGCGCGGATCGTGCGGGAAGGCAGAGCACAGGCACAGCCATTCCTGAAGGGCATGGAGGAGGGGGCTGAGGGGGAAAAAACTTCACCAGGACAAACCCTCCCCAGCTGCCAGAGGATCTCTCCCCACACAAACAGGTCGTGCGCAGCTCCCAGCCCTGCCCTGCTCCTCCATCCTCCCTTCTCACCTCAATTTCTTCTGATTTCCTCTCATATAGCTTCTAGCAACTTCCCAGCCAGCAAGTCTGCTTGCCTGCCACTGTCTTGAGTGGCTAGCTTGCCTCACCGAGATGGCCACGACGTCCTCCCCACATCCCCCTTGCCTCAGACTAGGAGGCTTTGGTTACTGCAAACTTAGCCATCACAGCTACACTCACATCACCTGCAATTTAGCTCATTAAATCGTCTAAGCAAGCTTCCCCTGGTGAGCAGTGCTGGCCCTCGGTGAGGTAGAGCTGTGGGGTGTGAGCAGAGCACACTCTGTGAGCCCCCTCAGCCCCTGTGCCACGGGGCTGTGCCTGCATTCATCAGGGCTCTTCATGCCATAGTGCACTTTGTGCCTTCCAGAGGGTTTCCCTGTGGAAGGGTTAGGAAAAGCCTGGTGTTCCCATTTGTTCTGTCTGGAGTGTTTTCTGCTGTGGCACTGCTTTCAATTCCCCCCGAGCTCCTGCTGCTGAAGGCAGGCAGACAGAGCACAGGAGTGCTGATGTAAGCAGAACCTACACAGTTTGCAGGGCAAAAAGCCTCATTCAAAAGCCACCTCACCTGAGCCCCCTGTATGCGTGAGCTTGGCAGCAAACAGGACAGGGATGAGCCTGTGACATGGCACCGCAGGGACAGGCATGGAAGGGGGTGCAGGGCATTGCAGTGAATGCCTTGGTCGAACATGACATCTAATAATGCCTGAATATGAGCTTTGTATTGAAATAAAAATTGCCTGAGATTTGAGCACTCCTCAGGTCACAAAAGTCACAAAAAGGGGAGACCTTTGGCATGAAAGATTTTTTTTTTCTTTCTTTCTTTTTTTTTTTTTTTTTTGTGCAGCAAGTGTCTTGCCTCAGCTTCAGCTGCCCCAAGGAAGGGCTTATTACAGTACATACACTGCAGCAGAAAACCAGGATCTTAACACACACTTGATTGTGATGCCCTGGAGTGCACTGGGTCTTCCTTTGTGACAGAAACATACCCCTCACAAGGCATAGTCAGGGCAAGGACACTGCTAGTGTCCTTTGACTTCTTTCTTGAATTTGTCAATCCTGCCTGTCTCTAGTATGGAAAAATATAAATAGTAGAAACAGATTTCTCACTCTCTGTTCAGGCAATTGTAAATATATTAATATTAGGAAATGGTTATAAGATTATAAATATTGAATAGCAAGAATTTAAAAGAGCCACAGCACTGAGCTGAGGATCTTCCAGGGAATCCTCCATGTCAATAGTCCCCAAACAGCATCTGGAAAGCCGAATTGTTCCCATTAACACTGCATGTAGACACAAGGATATGCTGTTAATTTGCTGTTAATTATGCTGTTAATTATGACCAAATTTCTGTCAGAAATACTAAAACAGCCTTCAATTGAGAAAGCAATGGAAATGCAGCAGCACATTTTTGAGGAAGTCTAGCTCTGTCTGCAGACACAAAGATAACACAGACTTGCCCTACCGAAAATGTTGGTTCTCATAGTGCGCTGTAGCAATTGCAAGCAGAAGCTCCTGCAAGCATTCAAGAATATCAAGTTTATTCTGAAAATCAGGTAATTTCCAAAGTGATGCTGTAACAGGATCACTGCCTTGGCAAGATGGCACTTCACCCCAGAACTCTGACACTGGGGAGTTGCACAGCATTGTGAAGCAGGATTGCTGACTCTTTGCCTTGCCCCCGATGAGGTTCATGTACTCAAAAAGTTACCCCAGAAGCAGCACAAAACTAGGTAGTTTGAAACTTTCAGTACAGGTGTGTGCAAAGATTATTGATAAATATGTTATTTTTTTCTCCTGTGCCAGTCTGCCCCCATGTCATGGAAAACTGGGAAATAAACACTGTAACAAACTTGTTAAGAAAAATAACATTACTTTATTAGTAACATTGGGTGCATGGGGAATTCTCCTTAAAACATACGTGTTCAGTAACCTAACAGACCACATTATATTCCTGAAACTAATAAACATTCATCACATTTCCTGAATACATGTAGGTATACTAATTATTTCAATTCAGTTGTTTGGATATGGTTGCGCATCTTGTGATGAAACTTTTCTCCTTGAGACTGTCAGGTCATAATGTACTTCTCTTACCATTCTTAGCTCTGACACACAATCCTTGTTCTCAAAACCAAGATATCAGCTAGTACATATTAATCACTGATAGAAGTAAACAAGGAAGCATTAGCTGGCACAAGACTTATTAGTCACAGATGTAGGGAGTTAACACAAAGCCACATTAATCTCTGGTATTTGCACTAAGCTCTGTATGGTACAAAACTGAGCATTAGCCATGAATACAGGGACCGTACACTAATGTGCTAAAGTTAAAAGAATTTTCCAACATCCTCCATCACTGCTGCATAGATACTTTTTACAGAAATATTACCTGTTCAATAACAACTAGGAGGCAAAAGCCATGTGAGCAAGAGGAGAAGGCAGGAAGCAAAGTTTCAGTGAAAAATGCTGCTAATGTTGACTTTCTCTTGCTCTATGCTCCACATATTTGCATGTGTTGTATATTACAGAGCAACACTATTTTGCTATTTTTGAAGGAGTTTTTCAAACTGCTTTAATGATATTAATGCACCTGTCCAAAGGTGTGCTTCCACATACCACCCCCCTCTCCTGTCTCCCACTATATGCACATGGTTTAAGGATTAGCTGCCCCAACCATTCATTTTTGCCTGTTCCTTCTCCCACCCTCCCCCGCAACTTACTCTGTTACACAGTCTCTCCTTGTTTGGGATCATATAATACACTTGCAGTTAGTGAAATGAAGTGGGTTAAAAACAATTTCAAAAGATAAAGAAATTTTATTGTGTCATGTCCTTTCAGTTTACAGCAACTTGAACAATCGTATTTACACAGCTGTGGAGGTAACAAAATCCCAACTATGGTATCCTTTGTAACCATTGAATTGGAAACCAAGAAGTGTTCAAATGGAAGCGCCTAACTTTCCAAACCAGCAGAGAACACCAGTAGATTAAAGAAAAATATCTTAAAAAGATGAACTAACATTTGCAGCAGAGACTCACAGAATCATTAGGGCTGGAAGGGAACTCTGTAGATTCCAGTCCAACCCTCCTGATGAGGTTACACAGGAACATGTCCAGGTGGGTTTTGAATATCTTCAGAGAGGGAGACTCAATGACTGCCCTGGGCAGGTGTTCCAGTGTTCTGCCACCCTCAACTGAAAGAAGCTCCTACTCACATTGAGGTGGAACTTCTTGTGTTTTAATTTATGGACACTGCTCTTTGTCCTATCTCTGGATGCCACTGAACAGAGCCTGACACCGTCTTCGGGTCACCCACCTCTGAGATATTTTTATGCATTAATAAGATCCTCTATTAGTCTTTTCTTCTCCAGACTGAACACATCCAACTCCCACAGTCTCTCCTTACAAGTGTGATGCTCCAGATCCTAAATCATCTTTCTAATCTTTGCTGAACCCTCTCCAGTATTTGGTTTTCTTATGTGTACTGAGTAGCCCAGAAATGGACACAGCACTCCAGAGCCAAGTAGAGGGGGAGGATTACCTCCCTTGGCCTGCTGGCCACACTCTTCCTGAATGGCCAAGGTTCTGATTCTTTTTCTTCCCTTTCTTTTCTCCTTAATTTTTGACAAACTTAATTCTTATGTAGCCACTTTTCCCAAAGTTACATGGAAACATCCAAATAAGTGCTCTGATTTAAAAAATTAAATTACCAGTGGTGTGCTGGAATTTAGATGGTGGGTTTGGTCTATACAGAGAATGTAATGGCATGCGTATACATGAGAAGGCATTATCATTATCAGCATCCTTGTCTTCCTTGAATATGAACTAGTGATTTTGCTGCTGCTGTTGTTTTTGTGAAAAGTGAAAAAGACAAAATAACTTTACACTGCTTTCAGGTCCTGTTACTTAAAATATTAATTTATTCAGATTCTTTCTTCACCTAAAAATAGCTAATTTCCCT
Organism: Pyrgilauda ruficollis; assembly: GCF_017590135.1. Taxonomy (NCBI): domain Eukaryota; kingdom Metazoa; phylum Chordata; class Aves; order Passeriformes; family Passeridae; genus Pyrgilauda; species Pyrgilauda ruficollis. The sequence continues at coordinate 865,914 of NW_024508988.1, read as the reverse complement.
ATATCACTCACAAACGACCTTCACAGAAATAAGCGGGAAAAAACTAGAGAGATTTCAGGAAGCTATTGCACCTGGAAATATAAAATGAGGCACACGGTGGATATTGCAGATGGGCAGGTTTCACAGAAATTCACAGCTTAAACTTATTTTCATTGTGTTTGTTGCAATTTACATTCTCATGAGCATTCTGTCAGTTAGGGATGTACTTATTTGTGTGTATTGGATGAAAGAGAAGACTACAGGAACTGTCTAGCATTCCGAGCTGTGAAGATAAGATAGTTCTTTGATCATCGCATAATTTGTCTAGAGCTGATACTGTGAGCAAACCCTTGCAGTGGTGTTTACCCACATAAAATGACTTTATTGCTACAGTTGCCATCTTAAAACAGTTGTGAAGGCTGCCAGATACATCAGTAAGTCACAAATTCTAATCTGCCGTAGTTTTAATAATAAATGCATTATCATTTGTGATAATTGTTTATATTCACAATAAATACTACTTTATAAATAAAAAGGCAGTGTTTAGCTGAATGAATAGCATAAAAAACAGCATTTCTCCCACTGCAAAGAACCATTATGTCATATTAGAAAAACATCAGTTGTCACTGGCATGCAGCAGTGTTTCTAACTCAAATAAGCTCCATCCAGTACCCTAATAAACTTATGAAGTTTATTGTAGCTAAGATACAAGTTTTTGTAAAATTAAGCTAGAAATATCAAGCACTTTCAATGCTTTACTTTAACACTCCAGAATATTTCAAAAAATATTAAGAAGCTTGTGCAGAAGGAGAGTAGTAGACCATGAGGAAGATTCAGTTAACTTCTAATTAAAGACACACAGCTTTTCTTCTGCAATCTCCTCCCCATGCACTGCTCCAGCAAATTCACTGACCTGTTTTTTGTAAGGCGTTTAGCCTTTGTGGTTTTGATTTACCTTGAACACAAACACACATTTAGAATTTCTCATGAAGCTTATTTACTGAGTATTGACTTTTCTATCCTGTATCATCCTTCAAACTCAAACACAAAGGAGGAAGGACAGAAGAAATGTATGATCACAGCTTTGTTTTGTTTTATTTTTAATATCTCCACATAACAGAAGTTTTAAAAACCTGGCCAGCAGAATCTCAAGATCCCACTGGCGAATGTGAGGCACCAAAGGAACATGCTAGCTGACACGTGAGAGTAGGCCATGTATGCAGGGTTCTCAGTGGTAGCAGGGCACTGGACCTGTGGCCAGCCCACCCTTTATGCCTGTAATTGCCTAACACATTTGTTTAGCAGCTATTCTGTAAAGGCTCAGGCTTGTGTGCACCGAGGGAGCCTCACAGGACTACGCAATATGGGGTAAGCGCAATACTTTTGGATATCACATGGTGCTTACTGCTGATGGAAGCAGCCAACCAGTCTGAACACACTTTAGTTCCCTTTTCCTCCAGCACTTCTTGCCTAATATCCTGTGGAGAGCAGTTACTGTTCATGATAATGAAACCCACAAGTGTATCTTGTGAGAAGCAAGAACTCCTCTGTGAGAAGCAGAACTCCTCTTTAGCAAATAGACCAGGCTGTTAAGTTGTTACACCCAAGGATTGTCGCATTGAGGGAGCCCGTGTTACTGCTTATTTCAAAATACTGGAGAGCTTTGGGATATCCAGGTAAACTGTTGCACATCTTCATCTTAAAAACAAGCATGGAAAGTTCCAGAATAAATAGAATCAGTACAAGGTATTGAATATAGCTTAATTAACTAGTTGTAGATTTTACTTAGTTTAGGAGCTGAGCTGAAAAAAATTGACTTTTCTCTCTCAGAGTTTTGTAGTTAGTTCTCTGAAATTTTACTGAAAGTAATCCTAATTTAAGTGGCCTTTGCATTTTGGATAATAGCAGTAATGGTATCACTCAAAGGCAATTACTTTTTAGTTATCCTATCCCCTTTGCATTGTTTGTTGTTCGTTAAATTATGGGTAGGGTATAAATTAATGTACTATACTCTGGGTTAAGATGTCAGTGTATGTATTTTGTTAGTAGTTCATCAAGTATTTTCATCAAGTAGTCCGGAAAGTATTTTCCTTTCCAGGTATGAGTCAAAATGCTACTCAATGTCTTTAAATTGCACAAAATTTCCTTTAAAATCATGTGGGATCTGGAAATTCCCAAAATGATGGTAGGAACTTTGCAGTGACAGGAATTCAAATTTTTCTTCCTTGAGACTTGGAGCATTCACTTTAGTGGGATAACCAGACATTCATAAGACAGTTACTGTATACACTATATATATATATATAGGGTTCTGAGAGAAAAGAAATCTGTTTCATCTGTTTCATTTCAGGGCAGATCCTGAGAAAATTTACATTAATCTGAAATAAATAATTGATAAAGGGTATTAGCAAGCTCATGATAAAAATAAGCTTTAAAATAAAATTAAGTATAATGAAATTTTGTGTTTATATAAAACCATGTTGCAAAAAATGCAATAATTTTACAGAAATGGACATGAAGTTGTCTGTTTATGTCAGATAAAAATTCTTGATGGAAAAATTGAAGCCACCAAGCTTCTGTTGTTGAAGACCAAGTTGCCAGTGGTTGATAGTTCTTATTTTCGCTTAAACAGGTACCAAAACAAATCCACGTAGAGAGAAACTTTCTTGTGAGCCTGTTAGGACATAGAATGAAGAGATGATCATGCCTCCATTGATACTTTGACTTCATGCATAGTCTTTGACAAAAGCAGTTTGGGAACAAGATGAGATGTAATCTGACTATTCTGGTCAAGCCCTATGCCCTCACTCATCCTGGTCTCAAACTCATCTGAAACTGGTCTTTTATTTCTCTGCAGTATGAATAGCTGGTCTTATGATTAGATAGAAGGGGAGAAAATGTGGCAAAAGAGAGACAAGAAAGATGTAGAGAAATGTACAGTTGAAAAGATACAGAATACACTTTGACCGGGCTGGAATATTGCCTTGTCTAATTTTGACAACCATATGTCCTCATGTGTGCACTGTTTTTTTCTTGCTGCTGTTAGAGGGATGTTTGAAATTATGCTCTTAGGGTAACTCAGGGGCTGTCAGAGCTGTCAGCCTCTCACTGGGGAATCCCTTAGATTTCTCTCTATCCTTTCCATCCTAGAGGTCTTCCTTTCATAAAAACCCCAGACAGAAGAATAGCCTGTGTCCTCATCCTTAAGTATTATCTGATGAGGGCTCATTTCTCTTTCGTAGCAACCATTGTATTAGCAATTAGCATTTTATGAGCAAACTGTGTCTCTTTGTCTTCTTTTCACGCTTCTGCTACATACATTTATAGGCGCAGAGCATTGCAACTTCTCAGCTTCACTTCCAATGCACTTACTCTTAGAGGGACTCTTGAACTAGTAATTACAGCTAGACTCAAGGGGAGGAAAAGCAATTTGGAAATATCTTCTGGAAACAACAAATTTGCATAATGTTAATTCTGAGGTGCCTGGAAAAGAAAGTAGTCAAGCAATAATTTATCACAAATTCAGAATGACACTGCCACATATACAAAAATCTAGACTGCCTCAAATCTACTACCTTCAGTAGAAGTTATATAAGACTTATATAAATTTACAAAATAATGTTCAGGTCTGTATTTTTCTATAGTTCTCTTTGTAATTTTCCGTGCCATTTTTGTCCATTTTCTTATTCTTTATATCCTGCGCATAGGTTGGAGCTCAATGCCCTTAGTGGTTATCAACTTCTCTGGTTATTTCACTATCAAAGAATTCATAATTAAGCATAGTTTTCTTCTTAAAGGGATAGTTTTATAATATTTATTTTATTACTCTCTAACAAACTCATCAAGATCTGATTTTGAGTGTTAAAGGGTATATTTAAACCCCATCACTTGGGAATAGAAATGTAAAACTTGCAGTTGAGAAGAGAAAAGATGGGGGTTTTATCCTTTATAAATCAGATCTGTATGTATTTTGAATGAATTCTTTGTACAGTCAAAAAGTACATATTTTTCATTTGCCTAATTAATGATTGTATGCACACACATCTGCTATTCTGTTCACTGATCCAGTGATGCTGTTTAAAGAAAGCTTGGCCTCAAGGGCAAGTTGAACTGAAATAATCTTTTGGCTTCACCAAGACAGGAAAGTAAATAATAAAGTTATATTTACACCAAGGCAAAAAAATCCAAGAAACTTTTTTGTTTAGGCTGCCAGTTGAGACTGAAATATCCATACTAAACTCAGGAAGAATACAACTGAATGTTTTTATGTACTTTCGTGTTCTTAGTACAGTGTACTTCTGTACAGAAATGTGCAGCCATATTGTAAATTATGGAGAATTATATTTGTTAACACTGAGGTGTAACTAAGGTGTAGTATAACAGTTCTGTACAAGTTTAACTTGGTAGCTCTGCGAGTCTGCTGAAGGCTGTGGGAGGCTCTGAAAGCTCTGTGTATAAAAATATATCTATGGCATGAGAGCTAACACATAGGTATTGCTTTAGATTTGAGCAAACATTGAATAATGCAACCATCTTGTATTAAAGAAAATCTTACTTTGCTCCTTATGTGTTGCTTCCAGTTCAGATCAAAAGTTGAAAGCCGAAATATTTTGCACAGTTTCCAATAGAGATCAAAGACAATGTTCAGAAAATAACCCAAGTAGCTTTTGCATGAGACTCCTTTTTTGCACAGAGACTTGGCACTTTAGAGGGGAAGGGCAGGGGGAACTTAATCTCTCTTCAGAATCTTTTCAAGTTCCCATTTCATGATTTACAACCTACTCTACGTGATAATGATGTAGGTAACTGCTGTCGCTTCTGGGAAGGGAAGCACAGAGACTGTGGAGATTACTCTATGATCAGAGCCACAAGCAAAAAATTTTCTTTTTTTCCCCAGTTCCCCTATGCTTACCTGACCAGTCAGGCTCTGCATTAAAATCTGCATGACTTCTAATGTAACACAGCTTATGAAGGCAGAAGCTGGGCATATGCATTAAAGAGAAGCAAAAAGATTTCACCAAGTTTCTTACTCTGTTTTGATTCTTACTATTGCCTTTACCAAGTAAATGAAAGAGTCTTTATTTATAATTGTAAACTCTTCCACATATCCAGGAACATTTTCATCTTGCTGGGCTTGTAAATATGCATGACTAGGGCAAGGTTTGTTCAGAGTGTTGGGAAGAAATTTATTTTAAAAAATGCATTGGCACTCCTGACATGGCAGGAATGAATGGCTCAGTGCATTTGGAAGCATGTATGAATGTAATTCATGTAATTAATGTAATCTTGCTATTGCAAGTCTGAAACTCCTCAGAAACCATATATCATAATAATAACATTTTCTTCAAAGTCACATTCCCAGCTTCCTAAAGGTCTGCATGTTGAACGGCTCTTGCTTGTAAAAAGTACTGTCATTTGCACAGTACATTTTCTTATATTTCAAACAGAAGGAGTAGCAAAGCTATCAATTTATTGCTATGACTTTCAAAAGAAATTAGTAGCTGAGCTGGCCAAGCAGCTGATCAAATCCAAACTTAGAAGGTCTGAAGACTTCTGACATAAGCTATAATTACAGTATCTCTGGAGGTCTAGATTTTCTTATAGACCTTAGGAAAAAATAATTGATTAGTACAAAGTCAAAAGAGATCAGAGACAAAAGGCTTTTTTCTTCTCTCCGGCACTGAATTGTCTAAACTGGGTAAAATCAGGACCTTGTGAGGTATTGTGGGACAAATCCTGAATGATTAGTTATGCATATGCATACCTCTGCAATGTAATTGTGTGTGTCTGAGTGTGTATGCATAAAACAGCAGCATATGGCTTAACCCTGATAATCTCCATAGTAAATGTGTACTTCCTCCCTTCTTTATATGCACAAAAATACCCAACAATGCGGTCGCTGGGTATAAGTTTCATTATGTCTATCTTGTTTTGGCTGAATTTAATGTAAGTAATTTGTAGCTCAACACAATCGGTTTGGGAAAATTTAATTTCTTGACAATGCCAAAAGACTGGGGTAGTTACCTTTAAGTTGCAGAAGTCTCTCTCTCTCTCTCTCTATATATATATAACTACTCCAACTTAACACGCCATTTATGTAATGAGATACAAGCAAATGGAAAGCAAAAGGAGCAAAAGCCCAAGTGAGAAGCTTTTGTTATGAAGTAGAAAAAGGAAAAACACTGAGTACTTGCTGAACCATAGTAAGTCAAGACAGTTCATTCTTAAACCTCTAATTTTTTTCCAACCCCTCTTTGTTTTGTAGCAATACTCCTTGTTTTACAGACAGATGATTCAGAACCCTACCTAGTTTATCCACAAGGGTTACATTTTAACTCACACAGGAAATCCAGGTCCTACTTCTGAATAGTATGTATCAATGTATGTGCCACAGCTGCACCCCCTGCTGCCACTGCAAGCTGGGAAGAGGATTTCTTGCTCCATGCAGCTCCTGGAAACCCAAGGTGGCCCCTGCCCAGTGCAGTGGGACCAGCTCATTGCCTTTTGCTCCCGTCCTGCACTGATGTGTTTTATTTTTCCTGAATTCAAATGTATTGAACATTTGGGTTCCGTTCATAATTAAGACTGGTCCTGAAACTTATTGAATTGGGGTGACTAATTAAAATATCTATTTTTGAATGAAGCTGGATTTTATTATCTTGGAATTACATAACTTCTTTTTTTTTTTCAAATAAGAAATTTAGTAACTTTGACAATATCTGGGTATATTGATCATCATTTCTTTTAATTTTACTTCACATATTTTCATTTGCTACCTACACATGCACAGTTTTATTCAGATAAAAAATGGAGAAGAGAAACAAGGACAAAGTGAGAGTATGGGGAGCAGAAAGTAAAAAAAATTGCTGAGAAAGGAAAGAAAAATTGACACGCACATACATCAACCAGAAGAATTTGTTTTCACAGAGAAACTTGCAGTTCTCCAAAGAGTTAGGAGAAATAACATGAATCTGGTAGATTCCCCCAGGTTCCAGTACAGGAACTTCTTATCACAGCAAAATAAAATTTTTAAGTAGGTTGATTTTAAAGTTGTATGTAATTTCTTATGTTTATTTCACAACTCCAGAAGTAACCAGAAACTATAATATGCTCAAAAGGACTTGCAGTACCTGAAAGGCAACACCTGAATGAAAATTTCAAAAAATCGTATAACCACTGCAAGGATACAACAAAATGCTCAGCCTCTCTTAACACTACAGGAAGATGAGCTATAGCACCTCGTCAGCCAATCAGCAGTAGTAAAGCCTCAGACCAGGAAACTCTTTAAAGTACAGTATTTGTGAACATTGCAACAGTACTTTCCCATTGCTGCCCTTTGTTTTTCTCTTCTTTATGTTTGTAGAATCAGAAGCCACGGGTGAAGTTCATCATGGAGAAATTTGAGAGATGTAACAGAGACACAGAGGATCCTTCAAACAGCCGACCCATCAAAATCCCAAGAAAAGATGCAGCCAAAGGATTACAGATGAGGAAAGCAATATTTGAGGAATGTACAGATAAAGGATGTACTGCGTTTCCTCCAGGACCCAGTACCCTTCACAAACCTGTTCAGTCTAAGCCTCCTATGGCAGTCAAGCCTTCAAGTGATGACAAAACAGACAAAGATCCAAACCCACCACATTTGAAACCAGTGACACAAAGGTTTGGTGTTCAGCTTCAGCCCATTAACAGAGGAAATGATGAAAAAGCTGGATGCAGTAAATTCTCTATCAAAACCAGTGACCCATCAAAAGAGGACCCAAAGCCTTCGAACCCAAAACCTGCACAGAACAAGTTCCTTGCTCCTCCTAATAAAGAAAAAAATCCTCTGGGACCAAAACCTAATTTAAATTTTGCATCACAGGAGAATGAGGCAAAACCAGAATTTTCAAAAGTAGCTGCAGTTAAAGAAAAATTAAGGTCTGCAACACAAGAAAATGAGCCCAAGCCTCCTGTTTCTAAACCACCTCTTGCTCAGAAACCTTCCCTAAACAATGAGGTATCTCAGAATGAAAACACTTCTTATAAAAGTGGTTTTCGGCAAAGACCGTCTGCACCCAGAAAAAACATACATGCACACCAAGTAGCAAAGGAAATGGGTGAAAATAGTAACTCTGCTGCAGAAGCTCCAGGCAGTAATATTCCTAAAATAGCTCTGAAGCCTACTGGCCATGGGTACAGCTTACCAAAAGGACCCCCCAAAACAATGGCAGATAACTCTGAAGAAAAGGGAATGAGTGCTGCCAAGAACATCTTCCTCAAGAAAATCACCCAGGAAGAAGCAGGTTCTTCTCATAAATTCCTTAAGACAAATATGGCACTTGCTGCAGGAAGACCATCAGGTGAATCAAAAGAGAATGAGGAGAGGAGGTCTACAATGCCCAGGCTGAAAGTCTTGCCCCAAGGGCTCAAGCCGAGCCAGCCCCCACAAAAACCCGACAGACCCCTCACTGTGGACCTGGAAATCTTCCAGAAGACCTGCCAGGAAAACAGTAAGTCCACTCTGTTCTTTCTTCCTTGGATATTAGCTTTTTGATGCACTTAGAACCAGGTTAATTTCAAATGGAATCTCCTCTTCTGTTCAGAAATAACTTGTGCATCAGAAAACCCTTTAAAGCTGTAACTTGGGCTTCTGTCTCTTTTCTACAATTAAAATTGTATTTTCTATCCTTCAGTGATAAAGTTCAGGAAGAATGTTTACTGTATTGAGTTCACTTGTTTCTTAAAACTACTGAGATGCAGCTATAACTTGTGTCAGGGAGTATTTTCTCAACAAGCACTTAAGTCCTGACATAATTAAACAGATCGAACTTAGATACTTCAATTTTAAGTCTAGTTAGTGAGAAAGGGGGATGCCAAATGGTGTGATTCGGAGCTCTGAAGTTGCTTATAGTGGAGTGGATCTCTAACTCCACATCACATGTGTGGTATATCAGGTTCATTCATGTAATTTAGTTGATACATAATTTGTCCTTGTACCTTCTGTGTCTAGAATGGCACCTTCTGTGTCTGTGTCTGTGTCTGTGTCTAGAAACAGCATGGCTTGTGTTTCAGCAGTTCTGAATACACATAAGACTGGTCTTCCTGAGGCAGAAGAGGTCCAGAGGGGCTATGGCAGCATGAAAAATCTCAGAGCTGATTTCTCTTAAGAGAAAAAACCTCATTAAAAACACAGTGCCTGCATGCAGCTATATATTGTGTTGCTAGTAATTTCACTCAAAGATTAGGAGTGTATCGGTAATAAAAAAAATTGCTTTCTTTTCAGCTGCTGTGTTCTGGTTTTCATCTGCTACCTTACAGTTAAGGAAATGTTCTCACAAATCCAAGATCAGGCCAAGATCCTCAAATGATGCAAATTTGTGTATATATTTGTGACATATTTAAGACAAATATGCCCATATACAATCTCTATACAGAAAGACAGCATTTTCAGCCAACTGCACAAGTAAATGTTTTGGTTATGTAAGAAAAGTAAGAGCTTTGCTAGTTAAAACTTTGAGAAATCCTGACAATGGCTGGAAATACAGAAAATGACAATTTATTTAAAATACATTTTAAAATTTACTTTAAGTAATTAATTGAAGAATCTTTATTTGTTGTTCTGCTCATTGTTTATTCAGATTTTTTTTTTTCTGGTTCCCATTCAATTATAGTCACAAAGCATTTTTTTCATTCTCTTTTTAAAACTGAGCATAAGAAATATTTAGCCTGTGTATTTCAAATTAACACTGTGAGCAGGGCTGTAAGAATAATATCAGAATTTTTGTTAGAAGGAGGGTGTCCAGTTGTTAGTAACCAGGGGTAAGAGCAGCCACTACCTTGACAGTCATAGGAACATGAGCTAAGGATGGAGCTGGCCAGCATGGTGGTCCAGGTGGTTTTCCAATTGTGTTGCAAAACTCACAACTAAGTAGAAATTAACGATCAGACATGGTCTTCTCTATCTCACAGTCATAGGGGCAGGTCAAGAGTGAAATATTTAGAAACCATATCCATGAGAAGCTGTCCCTGGACTTCAGCCTTCACTCAGAGAGCTGGCATGTAGACCTTGATATTCAATTTGGCTTTAATTAATGCAGCCCATTTCATTGTGGCCGAAAGTCTACACAGAACAATTCTGGTGGACAGACAAGTTATTCTAGAGTGAATCCTGAACAAACTCCTTTTCAGCTCCACAGTTATTGATTGTTGATGGGTTTCTTGGAATATAAATAACAAAATCTACCTGCTTTGGAAGGGCAGTTAAACTGAACTGTGTTTTTTTTCTTAACTGTTATTTCAAGAATCAAAGTCATGTCAGGAAGACACCACCCTCACAGCACAAAATCTTCCCGTTCATTACTGTGTCCTGGTGAACAGAAGGTTTCCATAGTTGCTTAATTTGCTGCTGTGATTCAGGTGCTGAAAATAAAGAAGGTTAAGCAAATGAAAATAATTGTTCTATTCAACAAAGCTTTCTGAGATCTAACCTTTGGAGCTTTTGTTCTGTAATAGGGCAAAAGTTAGGCTTTGCATTGTTCTTTGAGGAGAAAACCTCCACACATAGTGGTTTTTACACTTGTGTTAGGGGCATGTGCCTGCACTTTAGAAAACCTTGTATCGCCTGATTTAAAACAGGAGTTTGAATTCTGCTTTCTCAGAAGTATCAATTCACACCTTTTTCTTTGGTTGTTATCCTTTCCCATGAAACCTGTTTTACTGGTTTTTGAAAATAAGTATTCACTGGGCATGAAATGACATTAAATGTTAGAGGCTGAAGGACTTAGCTTTGACACAGAAGTCTTAGTTAAGTGTGGGAGAAGGATTTTAGTCATCCACCATGACTGCATGAATACTAAGGGATGTTAGTTTGATGTTGGCCTTGTCCTGAAAAACCTAGTCCTGAAAAACTTTTCATGATAAAAACTTCTGTAGATATAAATGTCTTTTTCAAGAAAGTCTCACTATTGACATGCTACTATTTTCCAGTGAAGGCAGGCTTTAAGAAATTCCCTGTCTGGGCCTGCATATACATGGCAGAATAGTAAATTCCTGTGTTATGTCCCATTGCAGCAATTTTCCATGACGGATCAAATTTACCTCAGCTAAGAATCAATGAAGTGCATGTGCCTTCTGTGTTCAGAAAACAATAACAACTATATTGTTTTACAATAAACACCCAAGGTCTTAGAAAAAAGGAAAAGAAACAAAGTCATTTTGCTGACAGCTTTCCATGTGAGGCCACAACTGTAGTGTTGCTTCCCGAGGAGAACCACAGCGGCGCAGTGGGACCATACAGGTACAGGTGGCCACACACACAAAGCCCCTAGTGCTCTACACACCTCTACATAACTCCTGAACAACAAACACCAGGGTTTCCATTTTATTCAGTGAATAAAAAGTGGGTGCATGCTGTCAGTCTTCTTCAGTCAGGGAGAAAATTCCTCAGAATTTTTAAGAGCCTCCACAACAAAGAATGTTAAGGCTGTGGAGGAAACCCTACCACTCTGGATTTTTTTAAGCATTACCTTAAAAGGTCAAGGGTTTGTCACATAATTCTCCTAAAACGTGTGGACAAAACTGTAAACTAAACTGCCAGTATGGCTTACAACATTGAAAAAGATAAATCACTGCAATTTAAAAATTAATTCCATCATCCTTAAAGAAATATGAATGAGATCATTATTTATCTGTCTTAGTTAGTTAGTTAGTTAGTTAGTCAGTCTGTCTAAGATTGCCTAAGAAAACAGATAAACCAACATTGAATGTTTCCTTGCAGGTGATTGTTCAGAGTGCAACTTGCTGCTGTTGTGTATAAAGAAGGAAAAGTACATAAAACTCACTGCAAATTAATATTTAAACTCATTATGCTTGATTATTGCCTTAGCTACAATGTTCTGCAACATTTTCCAAATGTCTTAGAGTATATTTTTATTTTTAAGGGAATAAATTGTATCCATTTAACATCAGGAGACACCTCTCCATTGTGAATGGTCAAAGCTTCTGCAACTGGCAGAAGATCTCCTAAGTATCTCCGTTTTTGTTTGTTATGGCTTATGTGCCACACTTGTTCCCTTCAAGATTATCTGATTCTAGAAAATTAACAGTAGAGATGTGGATTGTTTTTATCACAGGATGGAGACACAGAAAACTACTTTTCTCATGTATACACTTGTTATAGTCTGCACATGAATTCTGGTGTTGTTTGTGCAGCTGACTGCTCTAAATTCCATTGAGTCAGCTAAAACCACTCCTGAGTGGAGAAACTAAGATGAAGAATTTAGGACTCAGAAGAGAAACCATGCAAATGTGCCTGTTAATTTTGGTAATAGGTTTGACATGTAATTGGAATGGCTTTGAAACCCCTTCTGTTTTGAATCAAAGTATATGCATAACATATTCACTCAATAGGTCTGGACCTCTGCAAAGGACTGAATGAAGCACGTGAGGTATTATGCTCTACTTGAAACCATTGCCCACCTTCCAACAGGGTCGGTGCTGGATGGATTTAACACAGTGCCTCGAGGATTACACTATGTATGACAGCAGCCTTTGAGAAAAAGTGCTAAGAGGGGAAGTTAGAAAGGAAAACTCATAAGGATGTAGAAAAAAGACAACTATGAGTTTCTCATGGAAGGTTACAGAAAGGAAGCTGCTGAAGAGAAAAAAGTAAAACTGATGGAACAGAGTTATACCTTCTGCTTAGTAAAATTCCCTTAATTTAATTTCTGAAATCTTGTTCTTTTATTCACTCATTTTGATTCACAAGAAGAAACACCTATTTAAGCACCTTCATCATGTGGTTGCATTATATGGGTTACAATACAAAAGCATCTCTGCTGTACCAACACCTCACCTCTTCTGAAACCTGTCCAGATTCCAGAAAAGAATGTGAACACAGAGCATATTTAATTGACAGATTGAAAAAGTTATAAGAACTGGCTGAAATTTTCCCATTCTTTAAGTTGACACATATTTTGCTTAAAGCCTACCTTACAACTTTTTTTTGCAAGAGAGTGTATCCAGCATATCATACTATTTTATAGACAGCTTTATGGTCAAGTTGGAGATTATCTTGTTTTCCCTGACGCACAGAAGTACTGTAGTGATGGAGTTCTGGACATGTTCCTGGTACCATTGCTGTAGTATACATCTTGAACACAAAAGGTCTAGCTCCAAAAAAAAATACAGCTTTGTAGTCTGTTTACTTGTAATTACAGGAATGATTAGCATATACTTCTCATAATTGAAGCTTGATATGTACTGAAATTCTCTCTGAGCTGAAAGTTCTAATTTGTTTGTACTCTTTTAAGTATTTCCTTAGCAGCTCACAGAGGTAAAACTTATGCAGCATGGGTAATGTTTGAATTTGAAACAATCTGTGCCCTACTGGTGCAAGTATTTTCACCTTTTTATTTTCTAGACCTATATTGGTTCACAGGGAGGAATGTTCTTAATAAATCTTCATCATTTGGTAGCATTGCATGGGTAATAATACAGTACAAATGAATATATTTCATTATAGAAAAGACATTAAAATCATAGTTCATTATAGTTCATATATGGAAAACTTCCAGTCATTCTTGAAAGTTTTGATATTAAATGCTATAATAAATATTCAGTATTAATAGACACAAAAAAAAAAAAAAAAAAAAAAAAACAGGCCTTTCATAGTAAAGCTGTTAGGAAGATTTTGAAATTGTATCTTTTTTTTTTTTTTTTATCCTAAAAAGTTCATTTTAGTAAAGAACATTCCTGAGGTCATTGGTTTCCTCTTGAAATTGAACCCTCTTCAGATATGTGCATTTGGAACAATGGTGTTCCTTGTTTACAAATTCTGAAGAGAAAATCTGAAAACTTCCACTATCCAAATGCAAGACTTTGTTGAATGAGAATTTTTAATGAAAATTATTTTTTCTATACCATGGTATGTATGATGTAATTATGTATTATTTTTCACATTGAAAAATTTTAAAATCCCTCATCACTTTTTTAGTTTGGGAAATAGTTACATCTTAAGAAAACTTTTCCACTACATTTTCTTTACAAAGTTGCTTTTGGATCATGGTGCACATTTTCTTTTGCCTTCTCTTTCAAATACAAATTAATTAAAAAAGATCATTTTTAAACTATTACTATCTAATATGTCCTCCAACTCTGAATGTTTTCAATTTTTATTATTTTTTCTTGCATATGAAATGATACCATGCAACATAAAATTAATTTACTCAGGTTTATAAATATTTTTAGTAGCAGTCATTAAGGCTTATTATATTTAGAAGCAGTCATTAAGGCTTTTTATCAGACCAACTGCAGTTCTATTTAGATTTAATTTTGTGTTTCTCTTTAGCTAAGTACAGTCTTCTGTCTATGACAACACATCTGCAGTTGGAAATTACTTTCCTCATGCCAGTCAGCCGTGCCCAGAAGAAGTGCTGGACCCCTAAAGAATTAGGAATATCTGACCTCATATTTAGTCACCACAAGGCTCAGTCCTGCAAACTTTTATATACTGAAGTACTTTGGGTGAAACTGTGAGCCTCTTTTTGGAGTAAGGCTATGGGCATGCTTAATATTTTTCAGCCCTTGACCTTAAATGTAAATTTAGATGCTCACTTTCATGTGCTCTATACCCTTCATCTGTTTGTCTCTAAATATATATGGAAGGGGAAAAATCCCCAACCTTGTATAGGGTCTAGAGTTATGTCAACTCTTAATATGTCAACTACATGATATTTTTGAGAATATAAGTGTTAGAATAAGTGTTAAACATTATGTGAAACACCCTTAAGGTAGTCTGTGCATCTCTTGTGGAAAGATTTTCAAACTGAGACCAACAAGAAGTTTTGCTTTTAAAAGAAGAGATTCTCCACCTGTTTTGATTGTCTTTTTCATGATGTTATGAGCAACCATCAGCAAATTGATCTGAAAAAGGATGAAGACTTAGGTGTTCATTTCCCCTTTTTTCTCCTTTGTCTGAAATTCCACTCTTTTGGGACATAATTTTGTTTGCACACAGGAGGAAAAAAAAAAAGCTTAATCACCTAACTGGGAGGAGAATCAGGAAGGAGAAGAATAAAAGAAAAGAAAAGAAAACTCATAAAAGATTGTACCTAGGTATTTTTAAAAGTAAGGTCTGGACTCAAGGAGAGCAACAACCAGAAACTTTCCATGCTCTTTGTTTTCAAGGTGTGGGCAGTGTCACAACTGAAATTTGTTGCTACAGTATGTGTCACAATAGCATAACCAAAAGTACTGAGATTCAGCTCTTTTGTAAGCTTACCTGAGCAGCTCCAAAGCAACATAATAGTGAAACCTTAAACCATAGCTCGTATCTAAACAAAAATGTGGTTAGGGAAGCAGAGCAGAGCAGAGCTCTCTGCACATTACAAGTGAAGTAGGAAGTGGCTGATCAGCTCCTGCAGATATTGTTGCAGGTTCTTAGTAAACCCTCTGTAAAACCCAGAAAGCTACCCAGGTCTTGCATGTAGAAGTAGTGAGGTGTTTTGCAGTGAAAAATTGTATGATAAAAACTATAAAAATTCACTAATAATTTTAAAATTACAAGCATTTTCTCCCACAGAATATTTGAAGTTTCCTTGCAGCACCTCCTCATTGTCAGGTTTTCTTAACATTACTAAAAGCAGGAGTCAGCAACAGACCAGGAGCTCACTGCATCAGAGCTCAAAGGGAATGAGATCTCACCAAATGCCATACTCTATGCCAAAGAAAGAAGGTGGGGTTTTTTTAGAATGCAAAGTCAATAATCCATTTTTGCCTTGCATGTTGCAAGAGACTGCATTGTTATAGAAGGGATTTTCTTACATACATATAAATTTATGCTGTCTATTTTTGGTGAAGCGGTATGATGAGACCACTCAAAATGGAATGTACACAATGCTATGCATTGCTGTTCAGTTCCAGTTTTATTTAGGATGCAGTCTTGGACCAGAAATTTCTGGATTGAGACAAGGGATAAGCTGGATGCTACAGCCTGATACCTTAAATATCATTAGCAGTTCAATCTTTGTGGTTAAGTCTGGACTGTTTGGAGACTGGAGGCCAGGCTAATGCATTTGCAAGAGAATGTATTGCAGATAAGATCAACACAGCTGTTCTGAGCTAACTGGGATTTCTAAAGTGCTGCTGGCTTTGGGAACAGGTATGCATTGCTGCTACAGTCCTGCCAAGGGTGAGAAAAATATGAATAGCTGAAACCAGACCACCCTCTGCTAGAACAGGATACTTGCCTGTTTCAAGGGAGGTTATCAAAATTATTATTTTTCATTGTTGCCAGTTAAAAGCTTTGTGCCAAATAAACACATTCTGTTGCAATACTGATTGGATTGAACAGATGGGTTTGTATCTTCAGCTGATGGCTGTAGAACTGCAGGTTTGAGTGCTAAATGATATGTGGGATTTTTTTTCCCTTTGATAGCTTCTATTCTGCTCAGGTTGGTAATTCGATGTTCACTTTCTTCTCTGTGCCAGTCTCTCACCCAAACACCCAGATACCCTGGTATTTAGGGAGGCAAGAAACAGAGACATGTCATTTCAATTTTATGAATACTGGAGCCCTTGAACATGAGTCCAATTCATTTTACAATTTTGAAAAACAGGGAACCACCTGTGACCAAAGGACTGGTTCCCCTAAGATTCCCATCCCACCAAGTAATGCATGTTCCAGGTGTACTCCATTACAGACTTCAGGCAGTGCTAGGACTTCCCTTCATTTTGCCACATATTTATGGTATAAGCATCTCAGGACAGAGAGATGAAGTATCTCCGGACAGCACTGAAGGTTGTAAGAGAGAAAGAATGGCCTTTTCTCATTCTGTCCTGAATGCTTTTGCCCACATAGAATTCACAAGTTCCAAAAGAGCTGGACTTCTAATTTCTCTTTGAGTTCACATGTGAGAGGCATAGAAATTATGCTGTTTTATGCAGGTTGATTTTTTCTGCTGTTGAACACAGAATGTCTGGACATGAAGTGAAGGTGGGATCTTTCTCTAGATGTCATACTGGCTGCCAAAGATGTATCAGTGTTTCCCTTTCACAAGCCGAGAATGGCAAGGGTCAAAGTCACAAGTATTGCATCAAGACAACTTCAGTGTCCTTCACTTCCCAATGAACAAACATTCCCAAGAATGTAAGTGACCTTTTGGCCAGTGCCCATATGAAAACTGTTTGAGAAGGTTCTCCAAGAACACAAGATAGATTTTTACAGTGTTCTGTGCATAGTTGTACTGTAAGTGCTGAGGATCTGGGCATTATTAAAAAAAAATTTAATGCCACAAGCAGCAGTATAATGAAATATTTGGGACATTCTGTGGACAGTTTTTATGTCAGGTTTCTCTATACAGCTGCAGTGCCTTTTCTTCTGTTCTTTTTTTTCTATTTGAAGACCTTCCATTTCTGCCCCTGTATATTCAGTGCAGAACCACATGTGAAAAAGCTGAGAGTCCTGAGAGGACAGGCTATTTGGAAATCGAGGTGTTAGCTGTCAAACTGTCACACAGTGACTGCCCTTAACACTGTTTACTGTGATGAGAGTGCTTTAGGTGCATGTGAAGCCACAATGTACTTTCAGTTTAATTTCTTGATCTGTGTCTGCTGCTTACTGCTGTTCCACTACCTCCACAGAGCTTTTCCATGGTTTTATAGTACCAAGTGTCCCAGATTTTGATAAAAAAAAAAAAAAAAAAAAAAAAAAAAAAAAAGGAACTGGAGTAAAAATTAAATGCTCCATTACTCCATTATAACCCACTATTGAATGTTATGATAGGTTTGGCTCAGCAGGCCTGATTATTGCGCCTTTTTTTTTTCCAAACAGCTTTTCAGCATGTCACTTTCCTACCTAAATCATTCCACTATTCGCTATTTCTGGTATTAGAATGAAAGTATTTTATACCTACATCAGTCTTGTCATAAGTGTAACTAATTAAGCTAATCAAAACTCTAAAGTCAGAGAAGAGTCAGTTATAATAGTTAGAAACTAAAAAAGCAGCATTTCCATTAATATGATGCTCATTTAGTTACTGTTAGATTATAACAAACTACAAAAATTAAAAAGGACAGGTTGTTCAGCCTTTATACTTAAAAATAAGCACTTAATCTAAAATGCATGTGGTGTCCTTTCCTGGCTCACTTTCCTATTGCCTGTATTTGGCTCTCAAGAGACATCAGATGAAAGAAGTATTATGCACGGAGACCTGGGAAGAATTTTTACCTTAGTCCTACAAAGGACTTATCACAAGAAGTAATAAAATATGAATGCAAAAAGTTCATATGCATGTTGTGCACGTACACAACACTCTGTTAGGACAACGTAAATTTAACCACAGAAAAACTGATATAGAATTCCCTATTAAAACACAAAAATAAATTTGAGAGTATTATTAATATCAATTAACATGGCTTTCAGGAAAACAAAACAAAACAAAACAAAACAAAACAAAACAAAACCCAAACAAACCAAAAAACAGACTCCTTTCTGGTTGTTTTATTTGATTAGAAATCTAGAATTTATCTGGAGATACATGTCAGTGGTATTCATCTTCATAAGAAGTTTTAGGGCAATGAGAAATTGTAGTCTACAGATGAATAAAGACTGTGAAGAATTTAATGCTAAGACAGAGTCTGCAAATATTCAGACACAACAAGAGCACAGTCATGTGTAACCTTGGCTCATTTAAGCAAAGTTTGCTTTCATTCAAATGCAATTGTACGTCTATAATGAAGAAATGTAAACCATACATGTGAAACAAGTTTGTGTAATGATTTGGAGGAAAAAATCAAGCTATAAGCAGTTCTACAATTGGGTAAGGATTATAATGAGACACAAGAGTATAATGCATAAGGGTTATCAGCTTGTAACTCTAAATTCTTGGAGTTTTATCCTTAAAGAATTTTCATATAGTCACAAAGTTTTTGAATAAAAGATTTTTGCTAATGGGCATTAGTTTAATAGTCAGGAGTCTGCACTTCCAAAACAGGAGGAGAGATGACAATTGGAAAAAATACTGAAACCCCCTGGATGCAATCAGTAGAGATATGACCAGATGAAGAATGACTTGCAATTTTCATCGCTACATGTGGTAGACAAGTGCATGCTCTGTAGAATTCCAGTGCCAGATTTTCTACAGTGCTGGAAAGGTTGGAGAGATAACAGAAATATCTATGAAATAATTGCTACATAAGGAAGAAAAAAGAAAAAAAAAAAAAAGCACCCTTGATTGAAATTTAAAACGTTGAGTCTTTTAAAGTCACTGAAAAGACATCTGAGTTATGTAATAATTCCAGTGGTGTCAATACCTTTTGGGTATAAAATAGTGGTGATAAAAAGGCTTTTGACCCTGTGTGCAAAGGTAAAAATAAAAGTAATAGAATGTGAAGCCTGAGGAACTTAGAAAACAGTAAGATTCAGATTCTAATAGTAAGCAAACTTAAACAAGTACCACCCCAAAAACTCTGTAGCATTCTTTCTCTTGTCAACACCCCTCAAACAACTGAAAGATACATTTTAGCCAAAATGCTATTTTAGTATAGCTCCAGCTGTTGATCTCAATATAGCAGCAAATATTTCAAGTGTGATGTAATACACAGGACAGCAATGAAAGGATGTCAGCATTGAATTGGAAGGGATATAAAGAAGTGGTTTGTCACTATGTTGATGTCCATCCCAATGTACAGCGTAAGAACAACTGTACTAGAACTTATTCATGCCATAAATTTATCCTACTTCTTCGACATAGATACCTCAAAGCATGAAAACTCCACTTTCACTGGTAGAAAGTGCCTCCTAGCAATTGTTGCTTGGCTTTAAGCATCTTACTTATTGCCTCTTCACTATGGAAAAGAAGGGGGAAAAATATAAATTATCCCTTTCTTCACTACCAGAGACTTAGGTATTAATTTTGTCCTACCCCAATCTTACCACATTTCCCTAAACCACCACCATTTGTTTGATATATTCAGGATTTTGTGTTTTCTGGACCTCATTCTCCCTATTCTCCACTACTGGGTACTCTCCAGCTGGCACACATTGACCCTGCTGTAGCCTCCTCAGTACTAAGAGAAAGGATTATTTCACTTGACTTTTGGACTATATTTTTTAATAAAATGTTTAAAAGAAAAGTGGTACAAATTTAATCTTGACATATCTTAAATGGTATGAGTCTTCTTTTGTAATATGCATGTTCCTTAATGCACAAACCACAAAAGAATTCACTTGTATGATCATCCATTTTGGGGCTATCACTATTTTGCCATTTAAGTAATGGAGGAATTTAACAGGTTTAAAATGCACCACTATTCACATGTATGTTGACAAGTTGGTCTAAGCATCCATGAAGACATATGTATCCATAATTTTTTGAGTTGTGTGGTAGTAAGGAGAAAAATTGCCAAGGTTTGATAATTTCACTTTGATTTCCATGTGCAATATGTAAAGCTCTATGCTAAAGTTACCAACTCCCCTTTTCTTGTCTTTCACAAGGACAGAATTCCAGACACCCAATAAACTAAAAAAGCTCTTCCACTAGCTTCTTACAATTTTCAGTCTTGCCATTAAACTAGTAAATATTTGTTGTTTTTCTGTGTTTTGAGCCCCTTTTTTTTTCAGCGAGGTTATCATTTCCTTTACTTGAAAAGATTTTAATCTCTCACAGGTGTGAACTTAAATTCTCCAGAAGACAATGGGTTTCTTCTCAGCTGTAATTGATTTTAACAGAAATCTGAATTTGTTTTTTCCCACTGTTCTGCTTTTCCTTGGATTTTCCTGGATTTGTCTCCATGCAGCTGGGGACAGTTCTTTTTTGGTAGATTTTAATCCACTGATGATACTTAAAAAACAAACAAACAAACAAAAACTTCAAAAATATCATGGCATCCAAACTCTGACTTAATTTGCTTGTGTAGAATAATTTCTCTCAAAACCAACCCTCAGAGCAGTGGTTGCTATTGTTTGGTTGTGGCTTGTGCAGGGAGCATGAATTCAGTGCAGCACACATGCATACCAGCTCACTCATCTAGTTGTGGCTTCCGTGCCTGGTGCAGGGCACCATCAGTTTTTGAGGCTATACCTGTCTGTTGAGGGTGTAGCTTCTGTGCAGCTTTGCAGACTGCCACTTTTCTAATCTGAGCTTGCTAGAAAAGTCCAGAATTTTGCAACTTATATTAAAAATGTATTTGAAGATGTTCAGAAACCTGTACCTCTCTTTATAAAGGCCAAAATATGGTTATGTTTCTCATTTCTTCCCTTAAAGCTCTTTCTTTGAGCACAAAAAACTCAGCAAGACTACATCAGTGCTCATATGAAATTCTGCAGCTGGTCTTTTTAATCAAAAATTGTGGAATTAAATGATAATTTCGTTTTGAAACACAGGTATTAATATATTGGATGAACTGTGCTGTTTTTGTGTCTAGTTCATGTCTTGGCAAAGGCATTTTTGTGTCCTTGTACAGGGAGAACATTCTTGAACGCAGAGTCTCCTCTAGTGTGATAAGATAATGCAACAAAAATATCTAAGAGCAGGTTCAACAAAATATACTTTCCCTGGGGTGCGTGCAGTACTGATAGCTTACCTGAAAACTTCATCAAACACAGCAAAGTTCCTTCCTCAGATGTTTGCTTGATAAATTCAGTCTGTTCTGCTATATTTCAGGTCCGAAAAATAAAGGTTTGAAACAGAAAACATCTTCCTCAGCAGCACTTGCCCCACCGATACCTCCATCACACACTGCCGTGCCGCCTCCTCCGCCAGCCTTTCACCCATCCCTGCAGGTGCCAGCAGCTCCCAGTCTGCCTCCCAGAAACATCAAAACCAGCTCTGAAACAATGTGAGTGAACATAAGCCACAAGATCTTTATTTTCTCACCTTTCTCTGCCTACCACTTTCCTCCTGGCACAGCAGGCAAAGGCTACATGAGTTCCAGGTTTCTGAGAGAGGGGTGTCTCACATTACATTCCTTATCCCACCCTGCACCTGGCCTGTTTAGAATTAGCTTTTTATATTAGTTTGTACCCTCCATCTATTTGGTTGTTTCCCTGAATTGTCTTATGTATAACTTTTTTGTCCTTTGCTGGTGAGGATAGGGGGAAGGCAACAGACTGGTTTTTTACTCCAGAACAATCCAAAAACTTTAAACACTGATAGAAAATCAGTTGCCCCAATAGCTGAAGGTTTTCCCTGAATTTTTCTAGGCAGAGAGGGCGAGGAGGGTCAGGTCTATGAGCCAATACCCCAGGAAGCAGCTTTGCAAGCTGGAGGAACTGAGCTCAGCACTGGTTGTGAAACTGCACCGAGGCCGTGTCGTGGCCTTGTGTAATAACCCTGAGAAGCCTCTCTTGATATGGGGCTCCTTTCTTTATCCTTCTTTGAAGAGCTGCCTACAGAAGCAGAACCTCTGCTGACAGATTTATAAGTACTTGAGTCCAGCATCAAAACTGACCAGAATCAAGCTGAGCCTGAATAATGAGCTGCTTTCTGGCCAGCAGGTACTGCAAAGAGCATCAAACAGCAGGCAGGGAGAGCCAGGGAGGCGTGTCCAGCTCAGCACTCTGTGGCTGCATCAGTCCTGCCTCTCAGCCACAGTACCTGCAGCTGCCATGCTGGGTATCCTCCTCTTTATCCAGGCACAGGGGCCAAGTTTGACATCAGACACTTCTGAAATGTACCTCCAGATGCCCTGTCTGCTCTCCCATTCCTGTGTGCCCTGTAAATTCTCCTCTCTGCTGAAAATTTTTGCCTGGGTGCTGTAACCTTTGCTTTCACCTGCTTTGTAACCATGCTTTCCCCATCCAGTTTCAGAACATCCCGTTGTGCTTTCAAGTCCTTTTTTGATTACACTTTGATGATAACTGTCAGCCCTTGTTTTCTTGCTGCTGTAACAAAATGTTATAAAGTTAAAAGTCCCCTGATAGTATTAGTCATATTCTCAATTCAATTTCCTGTTTCTCTCATTTGGACAACATTTTAAATCTAAGAGCTCTGGTGACATTTTACCTGGCCTAACCTTTACACCATTTCTCTTGTCCCTTGTTGAGACTTTAAGCCCAACGAGTCAAAGTCTCAGAGCTATATTTAGCATTGAGAAAAAGTGTGACATTGTACTTTTGCACTGTAAGAAGACTGCACCTGCAAAAATGGTTAAGAAGTCCAACAGATTCTTTCCATTCAGTTGGCCTGTCTGTTTATGATATTTTTCATACCACACTCTCTGTGAGTGCCTTTGACTCACTTTGATATTTTTTACTCTGCATCAAGATCAAGGTGCATCAAGGCCCCACCTGAAACACTGAGTCACAGTCAGAGAGAACAATTTAGAAAATCTTGTATGTACTTAAGTAGGATATAGGGCTCAATAGACTGTTCTGCCTTTGTATAAAATAGATAATAAAAAGCACCAGAAAAATGGTTAATGAAAATATAATCATAAAATCGTCTTCATAGGTTTCACATGTTTACCTTTTCATACTTACAGAAACCTAGAAAATGAAGAAAATTATGATGATGTTGAATTTGTTTCACAGGGTAAGATGCATACATTTTATACATTTTAATTAATGGCTACTGTGAGAAGCTGTAAGCATGTTGTATTTATAAGATAGTTTATTCTATTCAAGAGTGATTTGTTTAATATTCTGCTGCTTTATGGGTAAAGATGGTTCTCATAACCCTAATGGATCTACTACTGTTTTGTGATTAGTATGATAGACTCTCAGAAACTGCTTTAAATGTCTTTCTCCCCCCTCCCCG
>NW_024508988.1:807673-842149 GCF_017590135.1 Pyrgilauda ruficollis | reverse complement strand
CCCCCCCCTTACCCTCTTTTTCTATTTTTTCTTCTTTTTATCTTTGTTTTTGTTTTTGTTTGGTTAGAAATATTCTGGGACCATAAATCACTAGGTCTTCAAACCTGAACCAAAATGAATGCTGCTCTTTCAGAGCTGACGTTGTGTGGTCTGGTGAAGGAAGCACTGTTTTACACTTGATTTACAAAAAAAAAAAAAAAAAAAACATGGGTTGACTGTGCTTTTACTGTCACTTTGTGGTTCGAGGCAGTGAGAGGCAGTGAGTTGTACCAGGAGCAGCAGACAAGCAGATTGTGAACTAAGAATGTCAATCTGCCTCCGGAGCCCTCCTTGGTGGCACTTGGTCGGTGCCACACACTGCGCATCATTTAGTGTGCTAGCCATCCACGACTCACAGAACTGCAGGCTGTGCCGCTGGAACAGAGCTTTCCTTACCTGCCTGCAGAGTAAGGAGGAATCAGGAGATTCACAGAATATCTCTTCCTGCTGCCCAGGGCAGAGGCTGGCTTAGGAAAAGAGACTTTGGCCAGGCTACTCAGCTGTTGGGCTGGTGGAAGTAATTTCTTTGAGGTCTCTTCAGATTTATCAGGTTTCTGACAATTACTTTTTCATATAAGTAGTGATTTTGCAAACAAATAGCATAGGTAAATTACTAATGTCATTAAAGATTTTTTAAAGCAAATTTTCCACTTTTAAAATACATAGTGATATATACTGTTTGTAGATATTTTTTAGTTTGCAATGTTCCACAAAAGCAATCTAGAAAAACTGAATTTTGCATTCATACTTTCACCAAAAAAACAGGATCCTTCATAATAAAAGTTTCTAGTTAATATCACTGATGTTATAGGCAGTTTTAGATAGTTAATGCTAGAATGCATTGTTTTCTCTTCAAGAAAAAAAATAAATATCCTGGTTTTATTTTTTTTTTCCTGTAGGTCATGGAAATACACAGAGGGTAAGTACTATCCAGCAATATAAACCTATCCTTTTTTAGCAAATAATTACAAGTTTAGTGAAACTTTCAACACATTAGACAATTACCTGCAGATTTCATCCAGTCTATCCACAGTAAGTAAGTTGTAGAAGCAGCTATTTGTTGTGAAGGATAGAAATAAAATCAGAGAAGCAGAGTAAACTGGAACAAATTATCAAAGCTGGCTAGACACCAAAAACTGATTTAAAAAAAGTGAAAATGCAAAACTATCCCTTCTATTACCACTGATATTTCATTTCACTGGAATTTTCCAGAAATAATAGAAATAATGACCCTGTTCCATTCTGGTAATAGAATATTTCAGTTAATATTTCAGTTAATCACAGATTTTTATCAATATGATTAAGCACCTGGATATATAAGGACTAAGACAATCTCTTAGACCCTAATCTGAGTCCCGTTTAGATCCTTAGCATTCCAGTTTAAATAGGGCTAACCCTGACCCCTTCATGATGGCAGTGCAATCATCAGCAATGATAAAAACTTTACAGGACACACTTTGCAATTAAAACATTCACTTTGAAGCACATTAAGCAACCTGCTTGGGTGATTCTAACAATCCATGGCTTCATAAGTATGCTATTGTAAAAAAAAACAGCAGAAATAAAACAATAGTTTGTTTGAATAATGGAGTAACTTGTTTTGGGAAGAATAAGGGTATTTGCATTTTCTATGAATGTTTCTTATATAGTTTGTATGAAGCTTATATAGCAGACCAAGTTTCTTCATGTCTTTTCAACTGTACTTAGACCATTGAAAACTGATTATTTTTTTATAGGGTCAAGAAAGTGATGGAGAGATGTATGAAGACATTAATGACATCAGGTAATAATTCTAAACTCTATAACCCATTCTATCTTTATTATTATCTTTTCTAATAAGTGTATTTCATTTGGTATAAAAGTGCCATTCTGCTGCAGTCCCTGCAAGGAATTACTGTCTTCATTCATTTCACCTGGATAAAGTCTGTCTGCTCACAGGTTCTTTCCCAGTTAAACCTGCCATGCCCTGGCAAACCTGGCATGGCAAAACTCCTGCAATTAAATAATGAAGTTACTGTGATTGAGGTAACAGAGCTCTGATTTCTGATCTAAGGAGTATTTCTGAACCACTGGTTGGAATTACAGCCTAGGAGAAGAAATAAGCTCAGCCCCAAGGTATTATGGTCCCAGATAGATCTTTTGTTGTGGTTTTGTTTTGTTTTGTTTTTTGGTTGTTTTTTGTTTGTTGTTTTTTTGTTGTTGTTGTTGTTTTTGTTTGTTTGGATTTTTTTTGTTGTTGTTGTTTTTTGGGTTTTTTTGTTTTTTTGGTTTTTTAATTGCTTTTCAGATAAATGTTCTTAGAACTCCTATGAGACTCTGGATTCAAAATTTTCATTGCCTGAGTCAACTAGCTACAGAGACTGAATACAAGCTCTGCTTATTCTTCTTCCACTTAGACCTTTCCTTTGATGACTCTCTCTGCCCTGGTAATATCTAAATCTATGGGATTTACAGTGTTACAATAGCCAAAGAAAAACTCTAATTCTCCCTGAATAAGTAATTGATGTAGAATATTTCAGATGTACAACAATTTTCAGCAAAAATTTATTGTTGAATTCCCTTTGATTTATAGCCCAAGTGATTCTCATTTCAGGCTTTTTTTTTTTAGCAATTTGAGCCTACCTGTTTAGTAGGCTTGAATGTAGTAAATATAGTATACCTGTATAGTAGGCTTGAATATTTTTTCCCCCAAAAATATTGGGGGAAAAAAAAAAAAAAAAAAAAAAAAAAAAAAAAAAAAAAAAAAAAAAAAAAAAAGGAGTTTCACCAGATCAGTTCCATAGGGTTTCTAAAACACAGGTCTTCCAGAGCTGGAGGTGTAGGACTAATTCCATCCCAAATTCCCAAACCCAGTACCTTCCAGTACAAAAGGCACAGCAGATAATGTACCCTGGTGTGAAAAAATGAGTACAAAGACTGACTCATTGTGTACACTGCTGGAATAGGTTGCAATCAATTTTAAAAACACAGTTCAGTGGCAGCTCAGGTCTCAGTTCAGCCTGCATCAACCACTGGTGGCATGGGTAAGTATTTAACAGCTGCATCCAGTACAACACCCAGACTGTTGTCAGTTCACAAGCATGCTCAACAAAATTATCTCAGAGACATTTGGACACACAGATGTGGAGGCAGATAATCTTGTCTGGTGTGTTGTCCTCATGAGGGCAGGCACTGTAACTTACAAATGTAGTAAAGGACTCCTTACTCTACCTGTTGTAGCTGCATTATGGTTTAGAATCTGTAGCTTTGATTTCAATTGGAGGAGTCTTTTTTCATCACCAGCAGTTTTTTGTCAGCCTTGGGTATGGAAGATTTTCTTCACACATTTTGTCCTGGCAATGCACTTTCAGATCATCAAGGGGAAAAGAGAAGAAGCAGGACAAAGAAGATAAGAGAAGAATGGACCAAGAGAAGATAGGACAAAAGGAAAAAGACAAGAAAGAGCTTGAACTAAGGAAAAAGTTCAAAGTAAGCTTTTTATTTGGTAATGTGGACAAAGGTATGCAAGCAGCATTATTTAGCATTGTCAAGTTCAAAATAGACTTTTCACCTGGCTACAAAACTATTTGTTATGGTAGGTAGTTCAAACACCTGCATAAATTCTGAATTAGGGTTTAAGCTATTTTTTTTTGTTTGGCATATGTTTGAATGCAAGGTCTGTGCTGATGGATGGCAAAGACTGTTTGCTTACTGTTTTCATTAAATTACTTTCTTGCCTTTTTTCTATGTAAGAAAGTGTTAAAATCATTAAAATTGTTAAAATTGTTAAAATCATTCACTGTAGTAAGGTACAAAAGAATTTAGCCCTTTAAATATTTCAAAATTGTATTGCAATACACTGCCCTTGCCTTGGTAGAAGGAGACTTACAGTGAATTCCAGGCTAAATGAGGAGGTTGAAAATCAGACTTGTATAGGAGAGCTACTGTCATTCTCTGGGGCTAAATGATGAGACAATTTTTTCTGTCTTAAATCATTTTTGCATAGCTGGTGGTCAGCACGCTCTCACAGTTTACAAGTCTGCCAGTCAGTTTTTCTTAACTAATGCCCATTCACAATTCTCCATTCTGGTACTTTCAGTGTCACTGTACACAGTGGGCAGCTTTGTTTTTCTTCCTGTAATGCTCTGTACACATAAAGCCATAGTGATTCACATCATTGACTTGGTCTGCTGTGGAGAGCCTGACATGAATTAAGAAGCAAATATTAAAGGTACACATAGTTATAATAGTGAGTTATCTGGTGTTTATTGGGTGCCAAGTCTATTTTTTAGACCAGTCACAAGAAGTGTAGACATTTAGTGCACAGAAATCTTTTAGCTTATAGACTGTGCTCCTGCAGCCATTAAGGTATTTTATTATTCTTTTAAACAAATATCTTTTAATGCACATTTTCTTTCCCATTTATTGGCCACTTATACAGGATAGATATTCCTGAGTTAGTCTAATTGACAAGAGCAATATGCCTCTGAAAGACATATCTTAAAGTCACAAATATTAAATCCCAAAATGGCTTCTTCATAACATAACATAAACACGTCACAAAGTGAATCCTGGACATCAGTAAACAGTGAGATCATCTCTTGTGAGTACTTGCAAGATCATTTATAGAGTAGAATAGTAAATACAAAGTATTACATGGCAGATTCATTAACATTAATGTTAATTTATATTTACTCATAGGACTTTTGTCAGGAATAGTGTGGCCAGCAGGATCAGGGATTGTCTGACTGTCCCTGGGAGTTGTAGCCAAGTGGGCATCAGTGTCTTCTCCCAAGTAACAAGGAATAGGAAAAGAGGAAATGGCCTCAAGTTGTTACCAGGAATGTTTAGTTAAATATTAGGAAAAATTTCTTCATGGGTTGAAGAAATTTCTTCATGTGTTGAAGAAAATGAAATCCTTCATTTCTTCAAGGATTGCAAAGGATTGGAAGAGGTGCCCAGTGAAGTGGTAGAATCACTCTGTGTGAAGGTATTTAGAACATCTGTAGACGTGGTGCTTAGGGACATGGTTTAGCTGAACTTGGCAGTGTTAGGTTAATGGTAGATCTCAGTGACCTTAGAGGTCTTTTCCAGCCTAATATATTCTATAATTCTCTGAGTAGTTCTGCTGGAAATAAATGGAAACACCCATTGAAATTAAATGCATCTGTTTCATGAACTCATTAAAGGTGTCATAGGCTAATCTTAGTATTTCTGTGATTTTGCCAGTCAGTTCTTCAATTGCACTATTGCCATGCCATTCCCCTCTCTTTTAGTCTCTGATTTTTAGTTTAAATTGTGTAATTCGAACAGGAGGAAGCCTTTTTGTTTATTTGGGAACAGTATTTCAAATGTCAATGAAACAACCATCATTATCATCATTTTTTACTTTTTTTTCTGAATGTCTGGGAAAGAACTCCATTTTTCCACAACTGTGATGTCTTCCGTTTCTTCTTCAGTTAACAGGACCCATCGAAGTCCTTCATCAGGCACGGGCTTGCATTAACTACAAGGGAGGGAGGAATGAACTGACTGTCAAACAGGGGGATAAGATTGAAATCATTCGCCTCACAAACAACCCAGAAGGAAAGTGGCTGGGCAGGATAAAAGGATGCTGTGAGTTCTCTTTCTTCACTGTGCTCCTGAATGTTTTCACTGCATGACAGCAAACATGTGAGCATTACACCAAGGACTAGCCCTATCATGTCTGAGTCACTGGCCACCAAAGTAAATAATTACCCCAAGTCACCTAGTTCATAGCAGGAAGTTATTGCACAACATAATGTAACACCTATAGGCACTGGAATAAGTTAGGCACAGCATGCTGGGACCTTCACCTGACATACTGAGGGTTAATTCCCTGTCAGCAGCCTTCAAATAGCATCAGAACTCCGCTTCCTGCAAGTAACAAGTATCATGTTTTTTCATGTCTTTGTATTAAATGTAACATGGGTGTTCTTAAAATAGAATTAGAGACTATAAGGACCTGTTTTAAGTGTTTTTCTTGTTCCTATTCCTATGGAAGGTTTCTAACTGACTTCCAGGTTTTATTTTCTCTGAAATCCTAGATTCTTCTCCTGTTAAGGTGTAAGTACAATCAGTGGATCTTTGAGTATAAAGAGGTTGATTATCTGGCTCCTGGGTTATAAAAGGTTGATCTATAAAATCAAACAGAATTATTAAAAGCATTTTCTTGATCTTTAGGGGAACTAAAATGCCAATAAAATTAGTAAGACAGTTCACACATGTAGAAGAGTGTTCTACAAGATTGTAGATGATACCAGCTGAGCAGCTTGTATCTTACTATACAGATAGTATGGAGCTGAGTGTCTTTCATACAAAGAGAATCTGAGAGCTGGGGCTGCTGAAAGGAAAATTAAGGGGTGTCTTATAGTTGTTCACAAATACCTGGTGGGAGGACGTAAAGAAAATGGTGCCAGGCTCTTTCCATTTGCCGAGTGACTTTGCATGAGGCAAAAGGCACATACTGAAACACAAGGGTTCTATTTGAACAGCAGAAAACACTTTTTTTACTTTGAGGGTGACCAAGTAAGGGAAAATGTTGCTCAGAGAGGTGGTAGAGTCTCCATCTGTGGAGATCTTCAAAACCTGACAGGACACAGTCCTAGCCAACTTGCTCTAATGGAGGATCATGTTTGTTTAGAGAGATGGGCCAAGAATATCTCAAGAGGCAAGTTCCAATAACAACTTTTCCATGATACCTTGAAGTTGTGAGTCAACTATTGTTGTGAGACAAATAAGTCAATTATCTTAACCATTTTGTACACAGAAAATCAAACCTTGGTGAGGGTTGGGAGAAGGGTATTTTCCAGTGCATGTGCAGTCCATTAATTAATTTACTTTTCATTAATTAATTCTTGCATCAGCAAAACTTGAAGCTGTACAAGGCTTCTCGTTGAAAAGTTTCAATAATACAGACCAGTTTTTTACGCCAGTGCTTCAGCCTTCCATGTTCACAGGCCAGGTCTGTGAAGACCAAACAAAAGAAGAAAATCAGTTCTTATAATTTAAGTAAGAGGAAAGATCAGTGTCTTCCTCTTTGAGAGGAACCACACTAAAAACTGCATTCACTCAGAAGAAGGAGAGTGGTGAATTTTCCATTTTCAAAAAAATTCATGAGCATTTTTCACGTTGGAGAAATCAATCTGTGTACTCTGTTGCACAGGCACTATACCTGTCAAAAATTACCCTCAGGAGTGATAGAGTTCCTCATCTCAGATCAACTGCTTTGGTCAATGCAGCTACAGTACGTCTGCCAACCTGAAGAAAAATCAATGCACATGATCCTCCTAATGATCTGTCAGGAGCCTTTTGTCATGGACTGCCCTAAAATATGCCACAAGACTGCAGTGGTGTGATGAATATATGTGGGGATTTAGATGAGTCCTTGCCTTTTGCCCAGGCCTCTGGCAGCAGGTAGTAGCTTTATTGAGGTGTCCACTACTACAAAACTCCACCACTCTCATTTTCAAGTTCTTGAAAAATGGCTGATTTGGTCTATTATGGAATGAATTATTTATTTAATAGCCATAAAGCTAACAGACATAAGACTTAAACCAAACTAATACTACACAAGAATAAGGACAAAAAAATACTAATAGTGAGTAAATACAACATGAGGTTAAATTAATTAATTAATGTTATAGCTAGCAAAGAAATAATATAACTTAGGATTCAATGTATCTTACCATCCAGTTGTTGGTGGGGCACACATGGAGATCCTTTCCTTCAATCCCCAGGGAAACACTTCCCTAGGGAATTGTGTCCAGACTCTAGGGAGAGATCTCTACACTTTCAGGGTGTGTGTGTGTAGAAGGCTTCTGCCTCTAGTTTGTAGAACAGGGTTTCTTCTATTCTCCACAGTCAAGAATATTTCTTTTATCTCTTCCCACATCAAATCTTCAGACTAAGACGTTGATTCCTAGCTGAGGCCTGAGCCCTTTTGGTGCCAGATGCTCCCCTGCAGAGCCTTTCAGGCCAGGTTATCTCTGTATGCACCAACTCTCTGTGGTGGTGGGGGACAGGGGCACAAGTGGTCCCACAAGATGTCCTGCCATAAGTGGTCCCAAAGCCAGCTGAGAAAAGGAGTCTGCCCCATGATTCCTCCACAGAAAATTCTTCTGCTGTAGCAGAAATTTGGTTCAAATAGGTGAACTAAACATCAGCTGAGGAGGGTTTAACAGTGGAATTTGAGATAGATCTGATATTTGCGTTGATAGATGAGGTTGCTTGGAATGAGAATTTCTTTGAAAGTTTTCAAAAATCATACAAAACAATTCAGTCACTGATTCTGAACCTCGTGTTAAAATCATCCCTTTTCCATGACCCTTAAACTGCATGGTTTCATTTATTTAGATGGATACATTAAAACAACCATGGTGGAGATTGATTATGATTCTTTAAAAAGAAAGCAAAAACCGTCTACCAGAGCTGCTGTGAAACACACAGAGCAGGACCAAGGAACATATGATGATGTTGGACAGCAGGACACTACTAGCAGGTATGTATAAGGAATGTATGAAAAGAAACAAGTGATTCACCTGGGTCAGCCTAGACAGGGGAATTTTTCCAATGACAAACCCAGCTCTTGTCACAAAACAGCCATTTATTTAAGAAATGTATAACTATTATATGTAGCTATTCGGACTGAATAGTTAAAATTCAGTCTGAATAGCATATAATAACAGAGGAGTTAAAATGAATTCTGGAATCCAGCATCTGTAAGCACTCTTACTTAGGAGGAGCCCATACTAGAGGAAGAGGACCTACTTCATTGAAATCCAAAAGAAAAAAACCATACGGGATTACAAATCATTTGCAGGAATGATCTCTCTCTCTCTCTCTCTTTACTTGCTCTGTCTTTCAGTCACGTGCTCCCTTTTCTAAGATGCAAGACTAAAAGACTCTAAAAGCAATGGAAACACTTACTGCACCAGGGAACTCCTGATCACCCTCATTGCCCTCATGAGCCTTTGCATGAGTCTTTCACTCTTACTACCCCTTTTGTTTTGACAAGAAGGGACTTCTGAAATCCTGTCTAGGGTAACCCTTAAGAAGAGAGTGCAGATTATGAATTGAATGCTGAAACCAAGGCCTCTCAAATTCCATGAGATGGGTATAAGCTATATTTTTTTTTTGCTTCCATTGGAAGCTTCTTCTCTGTGGCAGTCTCCATGCATTTGCAGGGCAGTGCTACATTGCAGAGTCTCTTCTTCAATGTGTCATCTTTTTCATGTCATAATAGATCTGCAGCTAGAGAAGTGACAGATCCAGCAGCAGATCAGACTTGCTGGCAGGGAAATACCCTAGTGGTCTTGTTGCAAAACTCATGGCTATCGCACAGCCTAGCATGAAAGTAATTATGTTGCCATACCCCACAGGAAATTTGGCTGCTTACATGTGATTCAACAAACCATTCTCCATTAAATGTCCTGATGTGCAGAAACAGAGCCTGGGATTCAGATAAGAGATCTGCATATGGGTGTAAAGGATTTCAATATGTAGGACAACCATCTTGAAGCACTCAGCCATTACACCTGCTTTTACTGCTTCCCATGAGGCTCCTTAGCTTAGAGGCCTGCCTGGAATAACAGGACTGCAGCTGGCTGGATGATAGAACATCCCCATGAGCTTCAGCAGCAGCATGAGGAAAAGTCTTCCTTCAGGCTGGCATTTTTCATGCAACCAGTATAGCTTTGCGTGTGATGTTTTTCCAGGTTGCTCAGTATCAGTTTTCCTTCCAGCACATTGGTCCCATAGCATCATGACCTCGCCATGAGAGCCATGTTAGTTGTTCTAGGGTTCAGGTAATCTCAGCATTAGTTACTTCATTGCAGAAGTATCCTTGGCCAATCCTTTTCAGTAGGGCAAGCATTACAATTAGTCACCTCAAGGTGAAGGAATTTAGAAAATGTATTGCATTCAAAAGCAAACAATTGCACTGTTTTCTTACTAAAATAACAGTGTATTCCAAGGAGCTTCAAAGGATTAATGATTGGCTTAGATTCATTAAATCCTTTAAACTGTATTTTGACAATTTTTTCTTCTCTAGTGATTAATAACACTCTGTTCAGTTCATGAGCATGAAGTGTTGTAAGGTCTGACATATATCAATATGTTTTGAAGCCACTGGAAGAATGCCATTCCAGAAAAAAGCTCTTAACCGAATAGTATTATCTCATTATCAATAGTATTGCTAACATTCCAAAATTAATAAATGACTAGGAGTGTTGTATTCCAGTATTTCTTGGCACAAGAGTTTAACAAGTACCTTGTTTTGATGTATAATTTTAGGTAAGGCTTTGACCTGGAAATAATCTCAGCCACTATGAACCTCTCAGGCTTTTTTCAACTACTGTTAGAATGTTGGACTAATATGTACTCCTTCTATATTGTTAGAAACATACATTTATACATTTATATCAAAGCTAGTTGAGCAATAAATTAACTTGTTTACCATTTCATTTCAAGAAGATCACCTCATAAGAAATGAATCTAAAGGGTTTGGATGTACTCTGTAGTGCTCAGTCAGATTATATTTTTATTCCCATCAGCTCTGACTACATGATCTCCTGAGATCCCCTCCAACACAAATTATCCTATGATCCAAAGGCATATTTCATACTTTAAGATATCAACAGGAATATAAAATACATTCTAAATATTTTTGCCAAGGCCAAAAGCTTTAGAATTAGAAAAGAAGTGATGGGTGATCATAGTGTTTTCTTTTTCTGAAGGATGACTGCTTTTCTCTAAAATGTCTTTTGTTTGCTTTTCCAGTCAAAGTGGTGACCGAGATGGAGGTGAAAGTAAGTTCTACTTAAGTGTTTGGGGGGAATTTTTCTGTGTATTTCTTACCCTCACATTCTGACTTCTGCAGCTTCCATATAATGCAGTAATTATCAATAAGCAAGTTAAATGTCAGCTAACAGGCAACAAACAAGGAAGGGTAGTGGCCAACTAAACTTCCCCACCACCTATGGGAACTTGAGTGAGACAGAATGTTTGTCTCCAGATCCTGTGAATCACCAGCATGCCAGATGATCAAATTTTAACTTTTTACTTGTGTGTGAAGGCAAATCATCCCACAAAACAGCACAGATCTAACTGGAGAAATATTCACATGAGCAAGAGGTTTTCTACAGGAGAAATCCAGTTCTGAAACAGCCAGCATTACTACAAACTAAAGCTTCATTTTGCTGACAGAGTTAAGGGGAACTTCAATTGCAGCAGCACACTGGAGGCCCAACTGCAGCAGCTTCACGCTGTCAAGCTGACACATTCAAACCCAGTTTTTCCTTTGTTAGCATGTATATTTATGTAGCATTCTCTGTTAATCACAAGAGCACAGCTCATCTTCTCAGCTTTAAGTTTAGATACTGGTCATTGCAGAAGCATCCCCTGGCAGTACTGAATGGAGCATCTGCCAGCCAAGTACAGATTTCAGTGCCTACTCTGACCAGTGTCTAGAATTGGACAGGCAAACCAAGTTAACCCTGCACTGAAGGAGGTGGGACACAAAGGTCAAAACTGAGACCAAAATGGGGAGCTTACATTGCTTTTGTCTCTGACTACTTTGGATGAAAACAAGATGTCAGCTGCTGAGAGTGTTAGTCTGACATGTTCGATCATCACTTGAGTCACACAGGAAAACTTAAAAGTCATCATAAGGCCTGGGCCAAAATCAGCCCTTTAGAATTCCATTCACTATGGTCTAGAAACATTTGTTTTCAGTATCTTGTGATTGGCAGTGCCACATTTAAATGCTGTGGATGGCATTCTAAATTGGAATAAGTCTAAATTTCTGGTTTAATAAAGGGTCTGGGCTGGTTTACAGAAAGATTCAATTTGCAAGGATATTGCATAAACTGCACACACATCTGATATAGTAAAGAAGCCTATAATGAATACCTTATTAAGCAACATGAAATATAATTGCATTAACTCTCTATTTGATTTGTTAAAGGCATGTTCCCACCTCCTCCTTCTGATCAAGACATTTATGATGGAATTGATGACGAAGATGCTATAGCTAGGTATGTTTTTATATATTTTAAATAATTTGCTTCTTTGACAGAATGTTTTCAGTTTTCAATAGTTTTAAATCAAGCATAACAATTAGCAAGTATTAGGATGATCAGCAAGTTGGTATACATCAAAATGGATATGTGAAGCTAGAGAAAAGGATTCTTCAGTCTTTTGAAGAAGTTTTGTTCTGTAATTTTGATATGTCAGCAAAAGCAGTTTGCAATCACGAAAATGTCCCAGTTTCCAACTAGACAGAATAGGTCTGAAATCAAAATAAAGACTAAAATTCTAGGTTGCTCAGTAACAACATGAAAACAGTAAGCCACTAGATTAATATCTATACTATAAATACATCTCAGTAGCTACAAGTGGCCTAACATACATATTTCTAGTTTAGCATGTTAGCATTTGGGTAAGCAACTTCACTTCAGGAGCTAATGACAATTATGTGCATCAATGGGCCTTTTAATTTTACTGGGCCTTTTATGAAGAACAGTACATTTTACATTGTGATAATCACATGCATACTCCAAAGGTCTGTATCGCAGGATGAAGATAAGAATGGTATCTGGTCCTGGGGAATCTTGAAGAGACTAAAGGTCAAAGATGGCAAAAAGAAAAGTGTACGAGAAAAAACAGCCAAAGTCAATGAGGCAGAAGAAAATGAAAATTTGTTGTAAGAGTCTGCCAGGAAATCAAAGTGCACATTAACTAATTCTAATAAAGCATTGATCACATGCTACTAACATGTCCTCACAGCAGCCTAATGAATCATGCATCAAATTGCAGCTCAGGATGATACTTTCCTGCAAAAACACTGAGCTTTCTTTTTACTTGCATAATTATTCTCTTAACAAGCTGTATTTGTTGCAAAAGTCTGGTAATCAAAATATGCTGAATTCTTCTTTTGGTGAAAAGCAGCAGAATAATCTATCATCTTTTGCCACTGGTCATGTAAATTTGCTGTATACTCTGTTAAAATTTACTTTTCTCATCATGTACAGTACAATGTAGCTGAGATGAACTGGTAAATCTCGGCCCAATTATCAAAATTTTAGGAATAATATGCCAAACAGAAAAATGCAAAGATTGTCTTCTATCCATCTTACCTAGAGAATAAATCAGCAGGTGGTGATTTTGTCACATTCTTCAGTCATTTGGTTCTGAAACAGTTTACTTTAATTCAGTGACAAAATTAGATTTAGTCCCTAAGTATTGCTGGTGTTAGTGACACTTCAAAATATCTGGAGATTGCTTGAAACCATTGTGTTGCAAGTTTTTTAAATTATTTAGGTTACAAAAAAGGTTATTAATGTTATATAGACACTTAATGAGCTTTTTTTTCCCCCCCGCCAGCATGTCTTCTTCAACAAAGCAGTCTGGAAAAGGTAATTAATAGCCTATTGTTCAGTCTCCATATTGATTCCTGATTCTTTTTCTATATACATTGCTCTGTATCGTGCTAGTCACAAAAATACCATCCAAGGAAGGAAACAGGACTTCCTATTGCTTACCCCGTTCCAGTAAACAAATTTCAAATATTGTGACTGATCCGGCTGCAGACAAGGAGATACAGATACATTGCAAGCTCCCTGGTAAACAATTTAAAGTATTTAATGTGATTTTTCTACCGGAGATTTGCACTAGTCCATTTTATTTGCCATTAAATAGGAACAGATACCCCTGGAAATAAGCACTCAGTGAAAGACCTCAAAAGTAAAGAGAAATTATTTGTTTTATTGTTAGCACTTGCAGAGCCTCTGTAAAAGCACATACAAGCATCAGCTCAGTTCTGGAATAAAAAGGAAGTTCTTTGAATTTTTGAGTCTGCTTCCAGAACTGAGTTCTAAACCTTCTATATCCTGCTGATTTTTCTAGCCATTAGTTTGATGAGTCAAACAATTGATTTCTCTCTAGAAACATGCTGAATGTGATTGAAAAAGTATTCTTGAGCTAAGAATTCTCTTCACAGCTTTAGCATTGCAAGATGGCCTAAAAACTAACATACCCATGATTCATATCCACTTCCAAGCAATGTTGCATTGATCAGGATGCTATAGAAGTTATTGAATGTGCATAAAAATCAAACTCAGAAAATATACTTTAGTGCAATACAGTGGGAATTTGATTAATTAAAATGAAAATTAAAGGCTATCTCATGTGTCAAAACTTGCTTTAGCTTGAGCAGATTACAATTTCAGTGAATATCTGTTATTATTAATAAAGAATCTTAACCTGAAAAGGTTGGGTAGTGTTGCACAGGTTGTGCAAAACAGAGCCCAGAGTTACCATAGACAGTAAATGGCTACAGTACTTGCCATAATTTATCAATTTAGCTACATTGTAACACAATATATTCACGTCTCATTTTTTCACATAATAATATTTTGTTCTTTTGAACACTATTGTTTCAGAT
Organism: Pyrgilauda ruficollis; assembly: GCF_017590135.1. NCBI lineage: Eukaryota > Metazoa > Chordata > Aves > Passeriformes > Passeridae > Pyrgilauda > Pyrgilauda ruficollis. The sequence continues at coordinate 827,667 of NW_024508988.1, read as the reverse complement.
TATGGAGACAATGTTTATGATGATGTAGATTCTTCAGACTTCTCTGCTCCGCCACCTGTTTCCAGGCAAGTGAAAATATTACTTCCCTGATCAGAAATCTAATACACAGAGAGACATTTTTAAAGTATATACCACAGGCAGATTGCTACTAATATCTGCTTTATTTGGTGTTGTCAGGTTTTGTATTTCTCATAAACCTACTGCTGATAATGGCAGTTAAATGCTCTTTCTTCCATTACAGACTGAAATAATAATTAGACTATAGAATAAGTAGGCATGTTTTGCATGTCAACATATTCATTCCCTGATGGAAAAGAGGTAGAAAAGGTTACAGATCTTATAGACAGGTAATAGATTGTAGTTCTCTTTCTATCAAAATTTGGGGACTGTTAGGATAGATACTTTATCTCAGCTTCTGCAGTATTTTAAGAGAAAAGGACCCAGTGCCTGTGTTTAAAGTATGAAACATATTTGGAGGTGTAAGTTCAGCTTGAAAAACTTATCCTGAACCAGAAAATGATCATCATATCTGGAGGACAGTGTTGTGGGCACAGTTGCATCTGTGAGGATGACTATGACACGTCACATCCTGTTGTCACTCACTCCACTCAGGTGGAGCAACAGTGCACTACAATAATGTAGTTCAGAGATATAAAAAGAGAAAGATCTCTTTGGACTGTGTACCCAAAGGAAAATATGTGGAACTCCTAAGCTAAGTCTAGGGTAGGTCACACACACATACATTCATCATCAATGCAACTGTCATCCCGCCGAGATCAGCAAGGATCAAGAGTCAGACTTTACATTCCCAGGTGCATCATCACAAAGGGCAGTTAGGGCATGAAACCCTTCCACGGTCTTTGGCAAAAGTCAGTCCTATCAGGGATGTGCAAAAAACAACAGAACTTGAAACAGATTATTTAGTGCAGGTTCCCTGGTGTAGCAAAGTCTTCAGGCACATAGGGCTAGGTTAAGATGTTCCAGCTGCCTCCACAGTGTGACATGTCATTCAGCTTATTGCCCAAAGGTGCACAATCTTCCCAAAAACTGATCCTTACTGAGAGATTCTAAAGTGTCTTAGTAGATAGATACTTAAAATTAATTTTTGATAGTCACTTATGTGTTAGCTATACAAATATCAGAGAGAAGTAGGAAAGACAGCCCCAACTTTTTTACTTATTTTGAAGTCAAGTCTGTATTGTATTCTCAGTATTGGTTTTTCAGAGCAACAAAAAAACATGATAAAGACACATGAAGGCTAATGCATTTTCACCAAAATTATTGGAAAGCATGCCTCTGATATATTCCTAATTTCATTTTTATCTGTAATCTCTTGATTTAGTTCATCAAAATCAGTAAGCCTTGGAAAACCAAAGTCAGATGCAAAGTACGGACAAAAGCTCAAGAAGATGGAAAAAGAAGAGAAAGAGTTCAGAAAAAGGTTTAAAGTAAGTTTTGTTCAAAGTGTTTTCTTCACATAAGATATAAAAACAAGTATCTGTGTAGCATCTTCTAATTTGTTCCCCATAACTTGCTTTTGAAAGGGAAAGTATTACTACATGTATAAATAAATAGTGATCTGAGCATCTCTAAGTCCAAATGGCAAGTATGGGCACATACACATATTGCAGCATATACAAATATTTGTTAATTTTCAAAAATTTAGTAATAAATGGGAATATTAATGGGAAAACACTGATGGGTTCTAACCGTGGTTTGGGGATGTTTTTTCTCCTTTTCAGTTTGACAGTGAAATAAAAGTTCTTTACTCTACAACCACAGTCCAGAATTTATCTCAGAAAAGATGGTGGTATAAAGACTTACAAATTAAACCAGGGGAATCTCTTGACATTATTGAAAGTACAGATGATACCAAGGTCCTTTGCAGGAACAAAGAAGGAAAATGTAAGTTTTGTTTAAAAACTATTGTACATATCAAATTGTCAGAGAATGGTTGAGTAGGATGTGTAAAACCTCTCTTCCCTGGTTTACTGAGGTTTACCTTGCCTGGTGGTTGACAAGAGGCAGATTGTTATTTTATTACTGTGTTTTAACACTGGCTTGCCTTAAAAAAATCCAAACCTCTTCCAGTGGACAAGATATACTAAGTATTAGAAAAAAGGGCCATTTTTTTTTTTGTTAAGTTTTTTTTTTTTTTTTGCAGCTAGGATCAGCAGATGTTTTTCTTGCTTCTGTCTCTCCCCCTGTGCCAAAAGGAATGTAGCTGTGATAGCCCACTGAGTGTGGTAAAAGTAAAGTCCTTGCTGCACCTCTGGATAGCACTAGCCCATTAATTGCAGCCAAGAGAAAATCAATAACTATGTTCTTACTTTGGAAGAGATGCAGTTTAATCTTTTCAACAGACTGGGGGGAACATTGCTTTGGAGTCTTCCCCCAGCTTCCAGCTAATCCAAGGCATATGTCCTTGCTGGCATATCTGCTTGTTCTGGGAGCTGCACAAGGCCTTTCAGTGTTTCTTTGAAATCCTTGGCCAGGATTTGCACTGGCAGAAATTTTTGAATTTTTTGAGAAGTCCAAAACCATCTCCTGATGGTTTCAATTTCATAATGAGCTTCTGTTACACTACTTTCCAAATCTCCTAGTGAAAATTCACTTTGTTCTTGAACAGCCTGCTTTCAAAGTAGCAGCATCCTCCTGCTCACCTTTCTTCTTTACCTCTGACTCATGTAGAAGACAGTCCAATGCTATAAACATCTGAAGAGGATTCAGCCACCTTCCTTTTATTTTTTTCCTCCTGTACTCAACTGTTACAGTCTGGAGTACAGTCTTCTTCCTGGCAGGCCTGCAGGGAGAGGAAGAATTTCTTGCATAACAACACATATGTTTTTCAAAATATGGATTGCACTAGTAGAGCCACTTCCCAAAAAAAAAAAAAACAGCTTTCAAAGCCACATTTTTTGAATCAAGCTAATAACAAAGTAGAAAGTAGTTCATGTTGGCTGTTTTCCTCTCATAGTCTTCAAAGCCTTTCAAATAATGGCAGGAGCTACTGCTTTGCTATGCATAAAAGAGCAAAACAAATAAAAATATCCTCCCTGAAAACCTCTGAATAGATCCCAGTCAATTTACATATTAGTTAGCGAAGTTTGAATCCTTAACTTTAGTTAAGTGCATGACAGTTTTGTTTATTTGCTCTAGTTGTTCTAGTTCCTCAGATCTTAAAGCTGTTATTTTACCTTCTGAAGGCCAGGTAGACTGAAAATCCACAAGTAAAGACAGTTTTGTTATTTTCTTGCACATGAATTCTTTGATTTAATCACTAACTTGTATGTAGCACTTCCATAGTTTCCAACAATTAAATAAAACAACAATTTATATTTCAATGTATTCTCACCTTTTAAAGCAAGGGCTGATGATCTTAGGAACATATTCTGCTATGGCTTATTTTAAATGTTATGAAATTATTTGAAATTCCATAAGTGAAACAAGGAACTGATTTTTATCTACCATCTCAAATTCCTTCTTGGTCTGAACTCACACATTTTGAAATACACAAAAGCTTTCAATTCAGCTTTGTAGATTTTGCTTAATCATTAGGACATAAATGGACTTCAGTGGCCCAAAGTCTAATTTTTGACCTCTCTGAGTTTCCTTTACATTGTCAGTGAGCAGCTGGCACGATGTGTTATAGCTTTCAGTGCTTGATCAACATGGAGTGCGCTGACCTGCTGGCTTCTTCCTTATTTGGAAGTACCATTAAAAACATAACAAATTATTTAGAAACTGAAACTTTGGACATGTTACTTTAGTAAATCTGAAAGAGTGTAAAACCAGCAGGGCTTGTATCTCCCACATATTTAAGGGCCAGTAATCACCAGAAGAACTCAGATAATGCTTTCCAATGGTAGAAGCACTGTCACATGCACATGACTTCCAAGAACACTGTGTTTGTATGCCATGACTATGAGCAAAGAAATTTTGTGTTCACATATTTCACTTGAGAAAATTATATGAAAAATTAGAGAAGCTTAGGTTATCCAAATGACTTTAAATTATTTCCTGGAGACTTCAAGAGTCATGGAAAATATTGGACTGTCCTATAAAGAATTTTGAAAAAAACATGTCTTTAAAAAATTTAAAAAATCAATTTCTATTGTCTTTATTCCAGAAAATAAAAACTGAGGAAAGACAACTGAGCTAAGATGTCCTGAACAGACACTGCTAATGATTAAAAGAAGGACATTTACATAGTAATTTCAAATTCAAGACAAGATCACATTTATTCCTTAGAACTCTCCTAATTTCATACCAGCTTACTAGTGTTTACATACAAATATGTAATTACTGTTATGGCTCTCTCTTTTTTTTGTATTCATTATACCAATTGAAAAGTATTTCAGTAGATATCTTTCACCAAAGACAGGAAATAATTTTTTTTTTAAAGAAATTATATACATTAAAAAAGAATATGTGTAATTTTATCTGATTTCTTTAGTAATGCCCCAGAGTAATAGAATAATAGTCAGTATTTTTTCTAAAGTATTTCCATTATTATATCCATTATTGATCTTATTAATGTTACAGTTAAAATTTTAAACTGTTGCATGTAATAATATTTAATTGGAGTACACATCTTGAAATACATTTTTCTTCTTGTATGAAACTCTAAATATTTCTGTTACTTAATATTACTGCAAATATTATTATGTTGTTATTAGTATACTACATTTTTGTGCTGTAGTTTTTGTTAATAACTGTTGTTTCACATCCCTCTCATGCAAACAAGAAACTGAAATACAAGATGAAAAGCTAATCTTGCATAACCTCTATTACTATTTAAGTAGGCAAAAAAGAAAAAGCAAAACATTGGACACAGCAAAATCTTCATCGACTAGGTGCCCATTGTACATAGTTTTCCATCTATTATGTCTTTCTGTCTGAAGTATATAAAAGAGAAAAACTGCATTTCATTAGTGTTAGCAACAAAGGTAATAATGAGTATTTCAATTTAACTTAAATACATCTATATTTCATTTTACAGATGGCTACGTTCTGAGAAGCAATTTAGTTCAGAAGTAAGTATAAAGAGAGAATTTTGAAAAATTTGTTGTAACACTTAATTTTCTTCTAAATGGTCTAGTAAAAAAAGTAAAATATAATTATTTTAGTCTGTCATTTTAGAGTTGAGAATTGAGTTTTTTCAAGGAGTTAGGTTTGTCAAAAATTAATCACACACATCCATGCAGGAAATTTGCCGTTTCATTCCTCATTGCTTAACCATAGGCTCTGGTTAAACCATGAAAAATCATATAAATTAAGCATCATTAGCACTAGACTCTATTACTGAACAGCAAATTAATGTGGTTAGGTGTATTGATGCCTTTTTCAAATGTTTAATTAAAATGGACCAAATTTTCTTTAGGTTTGTTTGTACTTCAGTCTTAGTGGGATAGAGATTTGGCTCAGTGTTGCTCCAAGTAATTGCATGGAGCTCAGCATTTTGGCTCTAATCCAAAACTCTTGTCAGACAAAGCCTCTCCATTTCCTTCAAGAGGCTTTTCGTATTAGACCCTTAAATATCAAATCAGATATCACTTTTAAAATTGTGACTTTTAGAATTTAGAGGCATTTAACACTCACACACATATTTGAATTATATGTATAAACAGTTTTACTGTTGTCCATGGGCCTGTCCTTGTGTCTTAGTCACATATTTGAAAATTCCTATTCATGGACCATGTATCTTTCATAGACATTATATAAATTCATTACATAAAAAGTAGCACCTCCAAAACTATTATGTAATTGCTGAGTACAGAAACAAAAAGAATTTCAAGGGCATACTGACTGGGTTTTTAAATTCAATTTTTCTGGTGACCATTTTTAAAGAAAAATTAAGTATTTAATTTCTTTATGGAAATAACTCTATGAGAATATCTATGTAAAAATGTAATAAATAAAATGGACTTTTAATAAAGCAACCTTTTCATGTTAGAAAGAAATATATCTAAGTCTACACTTCACTGAAAATATTTTGGCCTGACCATCATGCTCAACATAGTTCCGTTATTACAAATAATTAACAAGTTAATTATTTGATAAATTGCCTGCAGCATTCTGCTACTGTATTTTTAATACATATCTGATGTTTCAACTTTTAAGTATACTATTTGTCTTTTTTAACTTACAGTGACGGAGAGATTTATGATGATATTGGTGACGGTATGTTGAACATTTGGAACAATACTTCATTTCTATTCAATTACAATAAATAACTTTATCTTTGTGTTGAAGTACTACATAATATTAATAGTTTTTCATTTTATTTCCATTTCAGATTGCATCTATGATAATGACTCTGATGCTGAATGCTCTTGAAGTAACAACTTCATTGAAGATCAAACTCTAGTTTGGAATCTCACTTGTGAAAGCAAGAAGAGTCACAAATGCTGATTGCAAGTTAATTGGTGTCTCTTTTAAATACACAATTAATCTTTTTTGGGATTTCGGCCTTTTGTCCTCCAATGCTTTGTATAAATTTGTATTCCCATTTATCTGAGCATTTAAAATTGAGGAAATACAAGCAAAAGTCAGAGTTATAATTTTTCACTTCCTTTTCATATTTCTGACCGTCCATGTAGAAACACATTTTTAATTATTTACTCCCACAGAGGCCAGTTCACATCTGTGAAGGGTCCAGAGGACAACAATCTCTGACAACAGGTTTTACTCTGACTTTCACCTACTAAGCACCAAAGACAGCCACTCTGGGTAGGACAGTATTCTGGAAAAAAAAAAAAAAAAAGATGATAACATACTATTGTGAAAAAAAAGAAATTAAAAGTTGTTAAGAGGAGAGAATACATCACTGACCTGCCATTCCAGCTGCAACAGTGTTAGCTACACTGACATATGCAGCCATGTTCCATTGTTTCAAAAGTCTATTTTTCCGTGTTGTACTAATGATAGAATATCATTCTCTAAGATTTATCTGAAGTCTACTTTAGAGTATTGTGTTCTACTTTATACTGTAGTGTTGCTCAAAATATACTCAGAGCATTTAGGTTAAGATTTAGTTTCTGTTTAGTTTGAAGATAAGTTGTCACTATAGTAATATAGGTATTACAAGCTATAAACTGTTTGGAAATTACTTCTAGACTAAATATGTAGGTGTATTTGTCACTCTATTTTGATAATGCCCTTTTTTTCAAAGTATTGTAGTTTACTACTAGATTTGGCCAAGAGTACAGAAGTCAAATATTTCCATGCTTATCCATTGTAGAAATAACATTTATTCCTAAAGTTCATTTTTGATGCTGTTGTATGAATGACTAAGTTGTAAATAAAAGCAAAGTCAACAGGTAACTCATAATGATAAATATCACTTTATCCTTATGTATCAGAAGTCACTGGAAATCAAAAGACCTTTACAGTAAGCTCACAATAAACAGGGTGAGTGTGTGCAAAAAAATGGAACATCTATTGATTTTGCTGCAGTGCAAATTAATCAAAAACCTGTAATGACCAATGTGGCTGGATTGGTGGAAGCGGCTAGCGGCTACTTTTTATGAACGAGTCTCATACAATGCTGAAGGGAAGTCAGGTACACTGTGCAACACAGCCAGTTTAGTTTATAAACATAAACATAAAAAATGTTGGCTCTGTTAAGTCAGTGACTTTTGGTCTCACCTTCAGTGAAGCTGAGATTCCGTCTTATAAAAGTGTCTTTTATTGCTGCTTCCAAATACAGTCATTCTCAAAGGAGGCATAATGCAGTGGGGATATCAAACATAAAATTAAGAGATAGTGGCCTATAAGCTATTTTGTACTGTATATAAAATCACTGATAGCATACTGAAAAGCTATATGCAACTTGACTTCTCTTTCTATTTGCTATTTATCTTATGTATTTACTATTCAACCAGCATTCAGGCATCAAATACCAATTTCATGTGTAAACATCAGCTGCAGCACCCAAATATAAAACATGACCATGCATATTAAGTGCAATGAATATGTGTGACTATTTGACTGTCACTGCTAATGGATTATTTATTTTTCAGCAGCATTCAAGAGGCTGTCTGCATTAAATTAGTGATACGCCAAAGAACTGAGTGGGCATGCAGGCAACTAAACAACTGCATAGTTCTTCCATGTTCTTAGTGTTAATGTGTGTAGGCACTGCAATTCTGTATCAATAAGACTGACTACATTGGCCATATGATACATTAAATAATGAAAAGAAATAAATATATTTATGGCTAAAACTCTATTTGCTGCTTGTTGAAATCAAATATTATGTGGTTGCTGCACGCTGTTAAAATGAACTTTTAAAATATTACTCATTGAAAATTAGTGGCATTGTATCTTTTAACTTTTATTACTCTGGGATGCTTTTTTGTATTTCTACTGAATAAAAGTATTTTTTCTGAATAAACATTTTCTTAGCAAGAAATGTGGGTACACTGTCTTCTGTCAAAATAGAGCAACAGTAGCTGAACAGTAACTTCTGAAAATTATCACTGAGCAGCTAACAAAGTGAAAATCAACTTTGTTATTGTTGCAAAGGCTGCACAAATGCAACGTGGCACTTGTTAGTAATTGCTGCACAGAAAATGAAATGTAAGCAGAAAATCTTCCAGACAAAGAAAATCTATACTTAGGCAGTCTATATTCTAAGGGATTCTCACCTGTAATTTATTCTAGTATATTTTAAAAGACATAAAGAAAGAAATGGAAAGCTGTTCACTTGATATTTTTCCTCCTCCAAATTCAGTCTATAATCCTGCAGTATTTGGCTGTGCCTGCTAAAAGAGTCAGCAGTGAAAACATCAAAATATTGACATAAAAATTAGGTTTCAGCAAGAACATCCTAGTTAGGGTAAACAGAGCTGGTTTCCATCTGTGTTGTACCTCTGTGCTGTCCCAGTAAACAGGCTCAGCAAAACCAAAACTGGGAAGGCAAAAAGACTTCTCTAATTCAGTAGCTTTATAACATTTCTCTGCTGTTACCGCAGGCTCTGGACTGAAGGAATGCAGCTGATCTCCTGCACATTCCTGTGTAAGAGGTTTATATTCTCGATCCACATAATTGCAGATCCCCTGGTTACTCCTCCAACAGTCAAAACAAAATTTCCTCTATGTGTGATCCCTTTGCATAATCCATTTTCAACTGGAAAGATCAGTACTTTAGTAAGAGCATGGAAATTCAGGGGTGGAATGTAGATTCTCTGTGTGAATTCTCTGTGTAACACCCCTGACCACTACATGACTCTACAGCAGATACCATTGTAAGCACATGTGTGTGTAGGAATGTGTGCATCTGTTGTGTGTGAGTATACTTCATGCACATATTAAGGCAAATTCTGAGAAAACTAATGGACCCATAAAAGGGCACCTTTATGATTTCTGTACAGCAGCCTCAGACCACCCTGCACAGAAAAGCTTTTTCATTTAGTGAAAAAAAACCTCAAGTGCTAGGAGAGTCAATAGATGTGCTTGTATTTGCACAGCCTCTGTTCTGACTCCTCGTGTGGATACATCGTTAACTGTGTGCACAGTCTATAATTACATGATGGTTCAGTATTTTTTTTTCCACAGGATCCCTGCCTCATTTAGTGCATGGGCTGGATGAGAACTAATAGAAAAAGCAGTTTTTCAGCCCTGCTCATTCAGTTTCTGGCCACTCCTTCATTTAGTGGAAATCTTCCCCAGCTTATGCTGCACCCAGAATTATTAATTTCTCATGGCATTCATCACAATGATATCTCACATTCCCTTGAATAGGAATGGATTTATCTTGCGAGAGAGGAAAACATTTTATCCCCATTTTAATGTATGAAAGGAAGGCACAAAAAGAGAACAATTTGTGGCACATATCCATTAATCCTGTATATAAAACCAAACCACTGAAGCTAAATTAAATTTTTTGTACTTTCCTAGATTGGGATTCCCACTATTTTATCTTCCTGTTCTTCACCTCTGCTTACGGTTAAATACAAAGATAAGAGAGACATCATCTTGTGTTTAAAAAGTAATAGCATGCAAAATTTATACTGTAAATAGACTACAGAATTACAGACTTTCCAAATGCTTCTTGAATTCTGGCAGACTTGGTGCTGTGACTGCTTCCCTGGGGAGCCTGTTCCAGTGCTCAAGCAATCACTGTGAGAAGAATCTTTTCCTAACATTTAAATCTCCCCTGACTCATCTTTGGGTCAATCCCTCAGGTTCTGTCACTGGTCACCACAGAGCAGAGATCAGTGCCTGCCCCTTTGCTTCCATTCATGAGGGAGGGAGCTGTAACTGCAGTGAGGTCTCCCCTCAGTCTCCTCTCTCTGGTCCTGGCTGAACAGACCAAGGGACCTCAGCAACTTCTCATATGGCTTCCCCTCCAGACACGACCACCTTTCCTTCCTTTGGACAATCTAATAGTTCAACGTCTTTCTTACACTGTGGCACCCAAAAGTGTCCCCAGCACTTGAGGTGAGGCCACCCCAGTGCAGAGCAGAGCGGGACAATCTCCTCCCCTGCCCAGCTGTTGATGCTGTGCCTGATGCCCCCAGGACAGGGTTGGCCCTCCTGGCTGCTGCCAGGGCACTGCTGATGTTCAACTCACCATTGACCAGGACACCTTTCTGCAGTGCTGCTTTCCAGCACCTGATTCCCAGTTTGTCCATACATTCAGGGCTGCCCCATCTCCGGTAGAGGATCTTCTCTGCTTTAGGGGGAGTCAACAGCTCCTCCCAGTTTTGCATCATCTGCATACTTGCTTAGTATCTATCCAGTACTGCGTCCAAGTCACTTCTGAAGATGTTGAAGAGCACAGGGCTGAGGATGGAGCCCTGTGGAACCCCACTAGTGACAGATTACCATGTCATTAGTGATAGGTCAGATCTCACCTGTCACTGTAACCTGATGTCACCCCAGTCACTGTAACCCCTTGTGCCCCACCCATAAGCCAGCTGCTCAACCATCACAAGATGTGTTTATCCAGTTGTGGGCTGTAAATTTTGTCCAGAAGGCTCCTGTGAGAGTATCAAAAGCTTTGCTGAAATCCAAAAAGATTGTATCAACTGGCTTCTCTTGATCAACAACGTTGGTTACCTTATAATAAAAGAAAATCAGATATTAACTATGTTTACAGTAATAAAAAGGTGAGTAATTAGAGAATAGTAATTAAAATTTAATGTAAATAATAGGTTAGACTATATTGAAAAACCATAAAAAGTGAGGATGAATATTAGAATTTAGTGGTCCACATTATTACACTTTATATCCATTGCTATCTTGCAGCTCCCATGTTAACAGGCAGTTTGTTGGTATGGTTTTGAGTGATGTCTGTGGCTCTCACCAGAATTAAACCTTTATGTGTATATGGTCTGGTATAGCCTGGTCCCAAGGCTGAGACATCTGAACCATCTTTGAAAGAGCCAAATTATTTATAAGAAGTAATTCACTCAGGATAGCAGCATAACCCTACAAACTCTCCACCCTGACTGCTTAGCCTGGCTAAGAAATAAGGCTATAGTGCAAGATGAAGGGTCATCTTAAGCAATTTCCAGAACCCTAGACACTTGGGAACAATTTCAGTGCCACTCTGATTAGCCATGGTACTGCAGAACACCCCCTAACTCATGTTCTAACCTCGTGCTGAGCAGCACTGTGGTAGCCCCCAGTTCCCTGGGGGCAGCAAAGTACAGTGATCTCATAGTTTTCCTTCTCTGTGTTTCATTCTAGATAGATGACTCCTAAACATACATAGAATTTGGTAAATAATTTTTACTTGCCTCCTTTGAAAGCACTTTGAGAGAGAAGACTAAGATGCTAATAAATGTATAAAGTTTATTGCTGGAGGCTTTTTATATTGTGGGCCTTGCACAAAGAATATGGGACACTGTATCTTTTCTCTTAACACACAGACACATAAATATTGCTTGAATTTAAAATACTCAGAAAGTAAGTATGCAAAATGTCAACACAAACATGAATGAAATGCTAATTAGATGGATACCAAGGGTTTTAAGAAATATTAACGATTTGCATTACTTCAGTAATAGCACAAAATCCTGCTGCTCAGGAATCATGAGACAGGAAAAGAAAGGAAAAATTAGCACTGGCTATTTTCCCTGCTTTTTTTAACTTTTTTTTTTCTTTGGCCTGATTCCTGATTTTCAAGTTCTCAGCAGAAAAAGCTGCCTGATCCTTCATTTACGTGTAGGTGTGCTTCAGGTGGAAAATGTACACAAAACACAGACACACAATACGAGGCTCTCGTCCATTTTTGCTGCTGACAGAAGGGACACCCTGCCAAGCTCCCTTCCCTTCTCCTGCGTCTCAGCTTCTTCCCTGTTCTCCTGCCTTGGACAATGTTGTCACACACCTTCCAGCTCACACAGGTAAGCCCAGTTTCTTCTTCTGTATTGATCCAAAGAAAATCTATATTTTGTTTTCATTACCTCCTTTCAATGCCTGACATGTTCTCTGTACTTTTTTTACTCAATTACTTCCTGTTCCCCATAATTATTCCTCTTTTCCTTGACCACCTGACCATGGCATTCTGTTCTTTGCTTTTCTTGCTTTTCTCCTTCCTTGTTCCTTTCTTTTGTCATCCTTTAAATTGTTCCCCTACTTCTGCATTCCTGCCCCTGGCACTTTCATTTTTATTCCATTTTTAAAAGCTGCTCTGTTTAAATGCCTTTTAATTGTTTTTTTTGTTTTGTTTTGTTTTTTTTTTTCAAGATTCCTAACTCTGTGGGTGACACCAGCAGAAGCACTGAGGAGACTTATAATTCTTGTATTTTGACTTCTAGACTGTTTATCCCACAGCATTTAAAATCAGATCAAACATACCTTCCTTTGCCCTCAGTATTTGGGGGAATTTTCTTTAGTACTGATGTTGGAATGCTATATATAACTAAATCTTTCAACTGCCAGTTTAAACTTAAAAAAAATTATTTTCTATCGCATCCCTTTTTTCTGCTTCTGTATTCATATTAAGTTACTTGCTACTGGCCATGTAAGAGACTGAAGCATGTTCTAATGGCAATCACTGGCTGCTGAGAATCTCCAATATCCAAATATTTCAGTATGGATACCAAGATGTATATCAGCATGGTTGTTGAAACGTTAGCCAGTGTTTGTCAGCCAGTGCCTAAAGAAAATATTAATGGGCTTCTTCAGTTCTTAAGAAAAGTCTATGAGTTACAAAAATAGTTTCTGGTGCCACATAGATTTTGCATCAGTAGATGAAAAATTATCCTTACATTGAGTTTCAGCACTATTACTGGAGTTTATTTGGACAGAAACAGCAGCTGTGTTTTGTTAAAGTTTTTCCTCAGGTGTAATTATTATGCCAGCCATACACAAACTAAACACCTGCTGCTTTTCACAGCTTCAATAGGATTATACAGTGTGGAATGCTGGGAAAAATCTTACATGAACGGGTGCCTAAGTATAAGGCTGTACTAATTAACAATTTAGTTAGCAACCTGCCCAGTTAATCAGGAAGACTTGTTGCAGCACTTGACCTTCTATTATTTTGCTACTGATTGTTACTGCTTTAGTACAATACTTACTGCTGCTCTTGCTTAATTTTCTGCTATGCATTGTATGTTCATTTTTAAAATGTCTTCCATTATGGGGTACTGAAGAAATATTAACACTACAAACAACTGCAATCAATTCTGATTTTTATTAATACCTTTTATTTCTTTCTTTATTTAAAGGTACTATCTTTGTGAATTAGCTTGGATTCTGATGGTTTCCAAAATCAGAGCAATTTCAGAAAAAAAAAAAAAAAAGAAATTTCCTGAGCTAAAAAATTTGTGACATATTGGGGGGCTGTTTATAGCAAATCACATTACTTTTGCCAACTATATTACTGATACTTAAAATAGTGCCTACAGATCTCATTTTCAATATATGTAGAAATACACCTAGTTAATTGTATTTGAAAAACATAGGAATATATAGGAAGAGCAAAGCATAGGAATATATTAGGAATATAGCATGTAAGCCAGAAGAGCACTCACAACCCAGAAAGCAAGTCCAGTGGTAGCAACTGCAAATAGCCTATATTTTTTTCTCCAAGCTGTTTGGCAAACCTGAGACCAAAATGGTCAAATCAAAAACATCTAACATATATATCAAAAGCTCAGCAAAAAAAAAAAAAAAAAAAAAAAAAATCAGCATCCACTTAAACTGTACTTACCACTAAGGTCTTCCTTGCTTGACTTACTCTCTGCACTGCTCCAGTCTGGGCAGTTTGGCAGCCCACACCTTGCCCGTAACCAGATGCAGCCCATAGCTGCATCCATACTACAACCTTACATCATTTAAAACTCTGCCAGGGAACATCCCTGGGCACTGGACCTTGATGGCCTTTGCTGTCACATTGCCTGAATCAGACAGTTTTGGCTCACGACCAGTGCAAGGTTGTCCAGAGAACTTCCAGCTCATCTTTTCAGGATATCCATGTCACTAATTCCCTCCCCGGGTCACCCCATGAGCCAGATGGATTCCCCAGGGAGCAGATAAAATGCAATATCCCTGCTTTCACTTTGCAATTTTGTTTCAAGACCTCTGCCTTTCCCAATACCCCAAATTCTGCTAGGTTTTCAATCCAGCTCTGGCCACACTGAATTTTTCTCAGATCCTCTGGTTGAACTCACAGCAAAAAGACTCTGTTCCCAGGAGTCGGATGAGTTTACACACAGGAGGAAGGACCCTTCCTATTTCTGTGTGTTGCTGTATTATGGGGACATAGAAACAAATCTCAAGAGTAGCACATTAAAGGACTTCAATTTATGTAGATTATGCTGCAGCTAATTTTCCCATTTTTTCCCCTCCTCACATCCTCTGAAGAGGATGCCTCTTCAATCTTGCAGCACAATCCTCTCCCAAGCAGGTCCTTCTGTTGCACAACAGGCACACAAGCCCAGAGCTGCAGCTACATCCTCCCACACACTGCTCTGTATCTGGTTGGAGATGTGACATTCATTGTCACACTTGTACCAATTTATGCCAACTGTGAAGCATAGGGAGGTCTGAGAATTTCAGTGCCCAAGGGTCAGGCATTGTGCAGGTCTGCTCTAGGACCTGTGTTTTGCTTCAGAACGACCACTGGGTGTTCACAGCTGCCAATAATTTAATTTGATACTATACATTTGTCTGGCTGATAAAAAAGTGCTGATGAGCTGGATTTGATTTGACTGAAATAGTGGAACTTCTAAACCAAAAATCTACCAGGACTCATTCCTAGACAGAATTGTTTAGGTTGTAGAAGACATCTCAGATCGAGTCCAGCTGTTAACTCAGCACTGCCAAGTCCACCACTACAGCATGTCCCTAAACACCACGTCTATACAGCTCTTAAATACCTCCAGGAATTGTGATTCCCTGGGCAGCCTCTTCCAATGCTTGACCAACTTTCCCATGAAGAAATCTTTCCTATTCTCCAGTCTAAACCTCCCCTGCTGAAACTTGAGGCCATTTCCTCTTGTCCTATTGCTTGGGGGAAGAGACTGACCCCCACCTTGCTAGATACAACCCCTGTCAGGCACCTCTAGAAACTGATAAGGTCACCCCTGAGCCTCCTTTTCTCCAGGCTAACACCCCCAGCTCCCTCAGCTGCTCCTCATAGGACTCTAGACCCTTCCCTAGGTCTATTGCTCTCCTCTGGACTCACTCAAGTACCTCAGTGTCTTTCTTGACCTGATTCTGAGCTGCTGCTCAGACAGATATTTTTACACCCTGAATTTTTTTTTTTTTTTTTTTTTTTTTTTTTTTTTTTTTTTTTTTTTTTTTAATAAAAAAAAAACGGGATAAATATAATGATTTTTGTAATATTATATGGACAAACCAATATCTGATAAACTTCTGAGATACTTCGTTCAGTGATGGTTTCTTTACAATTTTCTTTTTTATACCTCCACTGACAGTATTTCTTAGCTGCAGAGAACAGAGCTCATGTTTTATCATGTTCTATGCAGTTTGATGGGCTTCATATCAAGAATAAGACTAAACAAACAGAGTGATTACAAAAATTCTTGCTAACAGTATAGAAATAGCAAAGAAGGGATAATTTTTTTTTTTTTTTTTTTTTTTTTTTTTTTTTTTTTTTTTTATTTCACATAAGAAAAATCAGGTCAAATGATTTTTGTAATATTATATGGACAAACCAATATCTGATAAACTTCTGAGATACTTCGTTCAGTGATGGTTTCTTTACAATTTTCTTTTTTATACCTCCACTGACAGTATTTCTTAGCTGCAGAGAACAGAGCTCATGTTTTATCATGTTCTATGCAGTTTGATGGGCTTCATATCAAGAATAAGACTAAACAAACAGAGTGATTACAAAAATTCTTGCTAACAGTATAGAAATAGCAAAGAAGGGATGATTGTTTTAACGTTTTGATCCCATTCACTAGATTTTCTTCTCTTCCTGTTTGTCCAATTGTCATTCAGTATTTATCATTTATTGTTGGCCAATTTTATGATACTGCAAATTAAGGAAGAGTATTGCAAGTACATTTGCATAAGATAAAATGCTCTGTAGCTACAAATCACAGCTTATTTGAATTCAGTAAGTTATCTTCTTTTCTGCATAGTTTGATTCAAGTTTATGTTTTTTATTCTACATTTATATGATGGACAGGCTGCAGCTGGTGCACATTGCACATGCATATTCATTTCCATGGAGTTTAAATGATTCAACACAGTTAAGGCTCTGCCACTAGATTTCTTTATTTGATTCCAAACAAGTGAAAAGCTTTCCTTTTTGATCTTTATTTTGGATTTTATTTCTTGAAGATCGGTAGCTCACATAGTAGTATCTTCTACAGTATATGGCATATCCCTGTTCAGTGTGTAAAAAGGCTGCCCCACACATGAGGGGGCAAAAGCAACAATTTTGTGTCTGGAAAAGAAAAGAACAAAGCGGTTTCTTTTTGAGTCCTTCACATGCAAACACAGAAAACACAGTCACACTTGTGACTCAAGTTTTAGAAGCCCCTTTCCAGTTCTTGAACATGTAGACACGTTTCACTCTGGTTTTAAGACTAACCTGCCTCTGCACACCTCCAGGTGACACTAGAGGATTGTTATGGTCTCATATGTCATGCTTTGCAGTAGGGAGAGGAAATACACCAGCAGCTCACAGGAAATTCTGCTTTCACAGTGTGTCCCTGTGTCTCCTTTTGCAGATTTACTAAACTACATAGAGAACTAAACTACATACTTTCACATAAAATTATAAAGGAAGAATTAAATTGAAGCATTCTGATTGCCCATTTGGCCACTAATGTCTTTTCTTTGACTGGATTTATAGTGATTTTATGTATTGTGTTTTAGACACTGAAAGACAAAAAAATAAATAGAAGAGGCTGCCATACACTGGATCAGCTGTAATCTGTGACACACAAGCCAAGTGAAGAAGTTAATTTTTCTCTTTGGTATTAATTTTCCCCCTTCAAAAGTGACAAAGAGATTTTCTCCCTTTCTACATACTCAGGAGCAATAGTGGCTGATGAAAGTGTGTAGAAAATTTGACAGGTAAGGAAACCGTAATTTTTTGAATAAACTTTTGTGATTCTTTCCCCACATTTGAATGAAGACTAGAACATAGGAAAAGCTTCAAAAACAGATCCAAAAATGTCCTCTGCTCTCCCAGGGTGAGAACTCCTCATGCCAGTGATGACCACAACATTTCAAGGCCCTGACTTTCCTTGCAGCCTTATGTATGGAGCTGTTGGGTTTTCTGGGTTTTTTGTTTGTTTGTTTGTTTTGTGGGGATCTAAGTGGTGGTTGAGGTTAATGCATTCTCACTCTTTTTCATTTCTCCATAATGAAAAATTAAAAATCTAAAGTTCTTTTCCTTTTTTTTTTTCTTTTTTTGCAGTTGTGGCAAATATTAATTATACCTCAAACTTCTTTTAACAGAGCCTTGTGGATTAGCACTTATAACTGAGATTATGACATTCTTTTGTGTGTGATTATCAGAGACAACCTCAATTTTGCCTGCAGAATCCAAATATAATTAGTGTGAAAAAGACACAGGAAACTCAAGCCCCCCAAAATAAAATGTAATATTTTGATTATTAAAGGGTGTCTGCAGAAAAAGATCCGCAAAAGAGTACTCTGGGATTTAATTTCTTCCAGACTTTGTATCTCTCAGGAAGAAGCAAGTGCTGAATGGCAGTAGCATTTACTATGAGTGTCCAAAGCACTTTACATAGAGATTACAAGTTCAAATCCAATACAGACTGGACCAATATTTAGTGCTGGGTCAAAGTTATGTGAAAATAATTACACAACAGAAGAATTTGTATTAAATAGGATGCAGCATTACTACCACCAGAAGCAGTTAATTTGGCATTTTCAGGAGGTCAAAGGTTCCATGTACACGAAACCCTAAAGGACATCCCTGAGGCTTCATCATATTGATGAACCTGCTCAAGGAAGTTCGACCTGTTCCTGTGTTATAAACAGATGAGATTTTATTGCTTAGAGCTTCTAATTTTCAGAATCTTTGGTTCCTCCAAAACCTTAGCTTCATATTTAACATATTTAAAAATCATGGTGCAGAAGTTTCTGAAAATCATATTTTAAATTAAGTATACTTGATGTAATTATACTATAACAAGATTCTTCTATGTTTGGCATTAACTGATATGCCAAAAAGTTTTTCCACTCTGTCTCACCAAATAATTATTTCACTCTCCTAGATCAGTATTAATGTTTCAGAAGTGCACCAGTAAGTGTAAAAATTTTGAGTTGAAACTTAACGTTTCATGAATACTCAAAACCCGCAGATTTTTTTAAGTAATGTTGGATCTGAATTGAAAGACCTCAAGAGAAGAGGAAAAATTCAGAAATTCGGAAAATAATTGACTAGAAAACAGGAAAACAGTAACCTAAGCTTCTGAAGGTATTTTGATACAGCTGGCTACTTCCACACTTCAGCTTTATAATTGCTTGGTTTAGAGAATTTGGGATGTCAGAGTGCAAGGATTTGCCTTGTCCATGGCTGTCCATAACATCAGGGCGTGATGTGGGGTGCTATCATCTACTTTAAACTTCTCCCTAAAGAGGAGACAGTATGTCAGTGAACGGTTTCTGGCAGTGGGACTTCTTTACCACATTGGGGTTTTTTGGTTTGTTTTTATTTTTTAAATTGCATTTATCTTATTAACTAAGTTTCACAAATGTAAAAGCACTAAGAAGTAGATCAGCACTTGAGTCTAGAGAGACCCGCTGCGCACAAGCCAAACAAGCGACGAAAAGCTGTTTCTTTTTTCCTGTTTTTAATTACTTCACGCTTTAAAAAAGCAGAAAACATCCGGCGTACAAAGCCCACAGTCACGCCGCACCCACGTGAATTACCACCTCATCACAAGGCCGAGAAACCGGCCGGGCAAACCCCGAAAGAAACAAAGAATCAAGCAAAAATACAGCAAAAACAAAACCAAAAACAAACAAACAAACAAAAACAGGAAAAAAAAAAAAAAAGAAAAAAGGGAAAAAGGAGCTATTTCTGTGGCCAGCCCCCAGCCGCGCCCGCCCCGCCCCCGCCGTGAGGGGGGAGGTGCCGGGGGGGGGAAGGGGGCGCCCTCCGCGTTGGCGGCTCCGCGCGCCTCCCCTCGCGAGAGCGGGCGAGGTTTCCGGTGTTGTGGCTGCGGGGCCGCAAACATGGCGGCGACGCTCCGCGCCCGCTCACTGAGGCACCTCCGCATCCGAGGTGAGGAGCGTCCCGTGGGCCGCCCCGCCGGCGCCCGCACCGCCACGGTGCCCGCCGGCGCCCCCCGCTGCTCTCCTCCCTTTCTCTTCCCTGTCCCCGGCTTCTTCCTCCCCGCCCGTCTAACGCGCTTCTCTCCCCCCGTCCCCGCAGGTCGGAACGACAGCGGCGAGGAGAACGTGTCCCTCGATCTCAGCCGAGGTACGGGCGAGGCGGGGGGGCCGCCCGAGCCTCGCTGCTCCCGAGGCGGGCGGGGGGCGCGGCGGAGCGGAGCGGCCTGGTGGGGCCGTGGGGC